>NW_026883404.1:0-48065 GCF_032173495.1 Musca vetustissima
ATATATTTTTAAATGCTAATAAAATATGGTTTATGGCGAATGTGACAAAGGCCGTGAGGTGATATTTTTGAAGGAGGGAAGGAATTTTTTTTAAAAGGGTGTTTACCAAAAGGTTAGTTTACCCAAAAATGCCTTCCCATAAAATCAACTTTCCATTATTTCCATATTGTTTCCACAAATACAAAAATCCACTATCCCATTGTTGTGAATCTCACCTTACATCTTCTTTTCAATATTCCATGTCATCTTTAAATACCTTCGAAACAAGCAAATGTCACTATCGTTTACATCTTGAGGAGACTTTTTCATCAAAAGGTTTCAGATTTTTTTGTGAAGACTCTCTGTTAACAATTTTTTGAATATTTTAACGAATATTGATCGTGATGGGTAATGGTGATCCATTGGTGTCGATGACAACAATAGTCCACAGCTAACATGATTGACATTTACGGAAGCCTGCTTTAAAAATATTCACATCTTTTTTTATTGTTAAAGTGGTGAATAACTGTTGTCATTTTTAAAAACAACGATACAAGTGGAAAACAATAAATGAAAACAATTTAAAACCAGTGAGCGGAGCAGTATAGTCGGACGGGGCCGACCATACGATACCCTACACAACTACCACGGAACTCAAATTTTCTGCGGATGTTTATTCCGAGACTGGGCAATATTTCGTGATATTTGCACCCTCTTGCCCGATTAGAGGTAAACAGCACCTCTTCCTCACACTGACATATTTTCCGAATATTACGAGTATTCAGTACAGCTATTATCCAGATTCCCTTCACCGTGGGTTGTGTTGTGATGTTCTTTCATTTGAGGTCTATAGATCGACTCGAAAATAACACAAAAAATTAGGTTTTCGGTCCACTTCATTCCAAAATTATTATCTGATCATCACCACAAATTATAGGCGTTGTCCTTGACCATAACTGGAACCTCATGGAACATTTCAAAGCGATCAGCGCTATAGTAACTACCATTGGATTTATTGAAGCCGACTAATCTGTGCATCATGAATTCGTATTAAAATAATCCGATTTAATCCACCATTAATCTAAAACAACTGTTTATTTTTCATTTTTTGTTTTGTTGTAATCTTTTTGGACACACCCTGACCTTTTTAAGGGGAAATTCTATTATCTGTTAGGGTCTCAATTTTCTGTTTTGTGGAAAAATTAGAAATTCAATATTTTGTGTGTGTTTTTGTGGTTTTAAACAATTAACCTTAACTGTTCAACTGTTATTAGTTCAACTCCGTTACGGTGGGTTTTTTTTAATCGTCTGTAATTGAGACGATTATTATCTGAAAACTGGTATAATAACCCGTGTAACTGAAGGTAACATTTCATTTTCTTTTAAATAAAAGTTCTATTTAAATTTTCACTTTTTTATTCTCCTAAACTCGTTTTGAAAAGTAAAAGTTGCAAACTAGACCCAATACTTCAGGGTCTACACAAAGCATGGATTTTATAAACAATATTTTTCCAAGCCATCAAATAAGGCGTGGATTTTTTAAATTATTTAAAGAATATTCGTTCAAGGCCTATCCAAGGCTTCGATTATTTAAAGAATATTTTTTCAAGGCCTATCCAAGACGTGGATTTTTTAAAGAAGACTTCTTTTCAAGCCACCAAATAAGTTGTGGCGTAGGGGATGATAGATACCAAGCAACGGCTCTGATTGGCTTTAACATGGCGAAGTCCAGGCTTATCTTGATCCCTCTTTCATCTCAATCGTGGACACTGACCTCCCCCCGCGGTCCCACCTGGGGAGCTATTCTCATCACCCGATGAAATAGTGAGCTAATATGTGCCGCGACTTCATCCATAAGAACTATAAAAAAATGGATTGAGGCATCGGGTTAGTTGCCCACACTCGGAAAACCCAACCTCCTATGAAAAAGCTAAGAAAAAGAAAACCAAACCCTAATGTTGACGACCCCCGTAAACGTATACAGGACCACGTTGTACAGAACAGGCGCAGTGTTCGCTTTGGTGGATGTACTCAAGAAGTACAAAGCCGTTATTATTGCCTTACAGGAAATGCGATGGAAAGGGATAGGCGTAAGCAAATCAGACGATTACGCCATGTATTATAGCTGCCATGAAACGAGACATGAATTTGGCTGCGGATTTATGGTTAACAGGAGAATCACTCCAGTAGATGAGCGAATTGCTATAATCCGTATAAAAGCGAAGTTCTTCTACATCAGTCTCATTTGCGCCCATGCTCCGACCGAAGATAAAGATGAACAGACCAAAGACATATTTTACGAGCGCCTAGAAACAGCATATGACCGTTGCAGTTTCCATGACATTAAAATTCTGCTAGGAGATTTTAATGCAAAAATCGGAAGGGAAAATATCTTTGGCCCCACCGTCGGAAAATTCAGCCTTCATGACGGAGCATCCGACAACGGCATGAGGTTGATTGACTTCGCGGCAGCAAAAAACATGGTAGTTAGCAGCACCAGATTCAAACATCTCGATATACACAAGGCCACGTGGATTTCTCCTGATCAAGCAACGAGAAATCAAATTGATCATGTTTTGATAGACGGAAGGAATTCATCCAGTGTTTTAGACGTCCGATCGATGCGAGGGGCGAATAACGATTCGGACCATAACCTTGTGGCAGCCAAGGTACGCACCCGCCTTAATGTAGCAGCAAAGGTGCCATCTAACACAACACGGAAACTCGACCAAGAATCCCATGGTACCATCAGGAGTGCCGTAATGTTACTGATGTGAAAAACGCAGCGTATAGGGCAACCCTGCAGACAGTAGCAACACGTAACATGATGGAGAATTATCGGATGAAAAGGAGAGAGGAGAAACGTGTTTTCAGCACAAAAAAAAGAAGAAAGAACAAGAAAAACGTGAGCGTGAGCAAATCGAGATGTTCGGGAGTCAGAATGAAGTCCGGAAACTTTACCAACGGGTAAAACACCAAACCGAAGGCTTTGATGCAGGCACATCCTCCTGTAGAGATGAAGAAGGAAACCTGATGACAGATCAAATAGTGGCGTTGAAGAAGATACCCCAGAACCAATAAGAGATGATGGTATAGAGTGTATACCACCTAGCCAAGATGAGGTCATAAAAGCAATTAATCGGCTCAAGAACAACAAAGTAGCAGGAGCCGATGGGTTACCAGCCGAACTATTCAATACTGGTGGTCAGATGCTGGTCAGGAGCATGCGCCAGCTGATTAGTACAATTTGGCTAGATGAATGCATGCCCAATGATTGGAACCCCTCAGCATCCTGTGTCCCGTGCACAAAAAAGGAGACAAGACGATATGTGACAACTATAGAGGAATAAATCTCCTTCACATCGCATATAAAGTGCTATCCTGTGTGCTGTGTAAACGACTGAAGCCAATGGTCAATGACAATATTGGACCGCAGCAATGCGGCTTCACACCTGGCAAATCCACCATTGACCAGATGTTCACTCTGCGCCAAATCCTGGAAAAGACCCACGAAAAACACATCGGCACATACCACCTATTTGTCGACTATAAAGCCGCATTCGACAGCTCTATCCGTTCAGAGGTGTTTAAAGCCATGTCTACGTTCGGCATTCCTGCAAAATTAATACAGCTATGCAGGATAACTTTATGTGGCAGAAGGTCAGCAGTTAAAGTAGGAAAGGACCTATCGGAGCCATTCAATACCGAACGAGGATTCAGACAAGGTGACAGTTTGTCGTGTGATCATTTTAACATCCCGCTGGAAAAGGCCATACGAGACGCAAAGGTGAACAGAAATGGCACTCTGTACACCAAACAACACATGTTACTCGCCTACGCCGATGACATCGATATAATGGGTCAAACATTGCGAGCAGTAACATCCACCTTTGAACAAATTGAAAAGGAGTCTGCCAAAGTGGGGTCTGACAGTAAACGGCGAGAATACCAAGCTGATGGTATCAACGCGCAAGACGTCCAGTAGACTCGGACCAACTGTGAAACTTGAGTACTACTGCATCGAGGTACTTAAAGACTTTATATACCTTGGTACCGCCATAAATAAAACGAATGACATCAGTTTTGAAATTCGGAGAAGGATTGTGATGGCCAACAGATGCTACTATGGTCTAAGTAAGCAGTTTAGAAACAAGACCACCTCCCGCCAGACCAAACTCACACTTTACAAGACGCTGATACTATCCGGGCTATTATATGGATCAGAAGCATGGGTACTTGCGCAAACACATGTGGCAGCTCTTGGGGTGTTTGAAAGAAAAATTCTACGAAAGATCTACGGGCCGATCGGCGTCGAATGAACCACGAGCTTTACCATTTATACGCAGACATCGTCATAGTCAGTCGTATTGAGCTGCAGCGACTACGGTGGCTAGGTCATGTTGTGCGGATGAATGAGAATGCCCCAGCTCAAAAGACATATAAAAACGAGCCTACTGATGGTTCCCGTAGAAGGGGAAGGCCACGAATTAGATGGAAAGATCAAATAGAAAACAACATCTTGGAACGTGGTCTTCCAAATTGGTGGATTTGTGCACAAGACCGACGCGCTTGGAAATCTTTCTTAAGCTCGGCTTATGGAACAACCGTTCTGTAACTAGCCAGACTTTTTTCAAGCCACCAAATAAGCCTTAATAAGAATATTTTTCAAGTTTAATAGATTAACATAATTTTAGTTAATTAATTTTAATTTTTTCAAACCCTAATTACTACCATTGTGTCCATTGTGCGATTACCTTGTTTGGTCGACTAAATGAAATCAACAACCCACACGAACGACTAATTAAAGCTGCTGAATTTTCTTGCCATGACATGAGAACCAACCTGCAGCAACCGCTTGGCGGCTCACACTTCTTTTTCTAATCTCTTCCAAAAATCTTAATCAATGGCGGTGCGGTGTTGGCATTTACTTCTGTTGGCGGTTAAACTTTAAATTAGGAAAAAACTCAGGGGGTGTGACCATATTCAGATATGAGAAGAAGAAAAAAAACTACTGTATTTTTTTTTAGTTTGTGGTTTTCTAAAACTAATAGCCAGCAGTGTGAGTTTGGCATTTAACAAGCTAAGCTAAGAAATAAAAAAAGATAAGTTTCGAAATACAAGCTGCACAAAATATTTAGTTTAATTACAACATTTTTTGAGACAGGTTTTGAAAACCCCAAATCGAAAAAAATAAAACATTTACAAATCATCTGGTTTTGTGGTTGATAAGCTATTAACACTAATTTGTCCGATAAGCCCAAGATAAATGAGACCAGTAAACCCAGCCAACCAGCCAGCCAGCTAGCCAAAACTTAACAAGTTAAGCTTTAATCCATGTTTTCGTTTTTTTTTAAATTTTTGGATCTCCTAACATTTAATGAGTAAAAATTTTGAAAAACAAAAAAAAAAATACACCAAATTCCAAACTACAAAATAAAACACTTTACAGCTGTCCAAAACGATCACCGATCATTAACAGAGAGATAGATACTCAATCGAATCGAACATCGTCCATTGGTTTGTTTCAGACATGCAGTTATCGATCTACTGCTGCCTGTAATCATTACTTGAAAGCAAAAGTGTAGCTAATGTAAATATTTCGATGTTTTTTTTTTTTTTTTTTTTTTTGATTTAGTCAAAATCTGCCGCGAAGCCGCCTTATGGGTGGCGAACCAGAAGCTTGCGCCTGATCTAATGCAATTATGTTAAAATTTCCTACAATTTATAGTGGCATTAGATCATTAAATTTAATTTCCAGACAACCACAACATAATCAAAGGCACTCCGGTTATGCTGGCAGTCAGTCAGTCACTCAGCCAGTGAGTTAGTCGGTCACAGGAGAAATAAGAAAAAAAAAACAACAACAATTTAAATAAATTATTAACCAAGCAAATTTTTCAAAAGTGCCTTTATATCTCTGGGTATCCAGTCGGCAGATAGTAAATGCAACATGGCCAGTTGCCTGTCCGTCCGTCCTTCTGTATTTCTGCCTCTCTTTCTCGTTTCATATGTATGTGCGTGGTTCAATACAGCAGCTGTGTTGGCTATAAAATAAATTCAAATTAATTGATAACAACCGGACAGCGAGTCAACAATTCCGCCAAAAATAAAAAAACTTCAAAAGGCCTTCTTTTGCGTAGACCGCAGCGAACCGATCCGAAACGTAATAAAATCTTGCAAAGAAATTATCAACACCAATTTATGGTGGATGCTGAAATGTAAACCCAACAAAAACAACAACAACTATGAATTACAAACGTAATATTTGTAATTCATTGAAACCAGATCCATTTCATTTCGATGCTGAACTCTTTTTTTCTGCTTCGAACAAAATGTTTTTTATGACAACTATTTGTTTACTATAACAAACTAACAATTCACAATCGTAAGCTACGATTGTAAGACACGACACGATCAGGTCCTTATTTATGATGACCTGTATGGTTAAAAATATAGCACAATTATATTTTCATACCCTCCTCCTAAGATAAAAATGTATGGAGATCCCATAGCATATATATTCTTGATGTCTATTTAAGATGTTTTTTATTGGAAATGGGATATAAAGGACCATGTTCTGGTCTATAACGGAACACCCCAAATATACCGAATATTTTGAGAACTTTGGGCACGTTTCCTATTTGGTAGCAAGAACCAGTGAGCGGAGCAGTATAGTCGGACGGGGCCGACCATACGATACCCTACACAACTACCACGGAACTCAAATTTTCTGCGGATGTATATTCCGAGCCTGGGCAATAATTCGTGATATTTGCACCCTCTTGCCCGATTAGTGGTAAACAGCAACTCTTCCTCAAACTGACATATTTTCCGAATATTACGAGTATTCAGTACAGCTATTGTCCAGATTCCCTTCACCATGGGTTGTGTTGTGATGCTTGGCTTTCATTTGTGGTCTATAGATCGACTCGATAATAACACAAAAAAATTAAGTTTTCGGTCTACTTCATTCCAAAATAATTATCTGATCATCACCGAAAATTATAGGCGTTGTCCTTGACCATAACTGGAACCTCATGGAACATTTCAAAGCGATCAGCGCTATAGTTCCGCTCTCTAGAGTTATAATGGGTTACTAAATAATATACGAATACGGAGATACCTGTAAATATTTAGGTGTAACTCCCACATCCGAACACATACAACAATATAATTGGTATTAATTTAAAGGTCAACCACTCCTCTTGGATATAATATAAACTTCTCGGGTCTATGTCCTTCAGGGGTAAATATATACGCTATAGAATACAAATTTTGTCATTTTTCACACAAAAGTCAAGGTCCATTTGACCCACTAAATATTGACCTATCTTTATCAAAACAGGCATGCTTATTCTTTGGCCCAATCCCCTTCTCCGTGCAAAATTTCACGATGTTCTGGCCATTGTTGCGGCCTCTGGAGCGACCAGAAAAACCGACAAAAATTTAGTATTTGGTCCATTTCATCCCCTAAATATTAATCGATCTTTCCCAAAAACAATAGGGGTCTTCATTGGCCAGAACCCATCCTACATGCAAAATTTCGTGAAGATTGGTCCATAACTGTGGCCTGTATCGTGTTTACAAATTATAATGGACAGACGGACACACATGTCTAGATCGACTTAGCTAGTCGAGATATGACGATCGGTATACTTAAAGGTGGGTCTAGGACCAATATTTCGCGGCGTTACAAACTTTTGGGGCTGCACAAAGCTATAATACCCTGACAACATAGTTGTGTAGGGTATAATTATCAATATTGGGCATGTTTTTAGGGATGGGGACTTAGACTTCCTCTCATTTTTTGGAATTATTGAGATTTTAGACATTTTTTGGAATTTTGGGATCTCATTCCTACCAAGAATTATAAATATTGGTCCACTTTTCAGGGTAGCACCTATATAATTGTGCCTCCCAAATTTCGGTTTTATGGGGAGTTTGGTATCCCCTTAAATTTCGGTATTTTAAAAATTTACTATAATTTTATATTTCGAATTCTCAGTGGTTTCCTACCAATAATTATTAATATTGACTCATGTTTCGGATTAGCCCCTATATATACCTCCCACTATAATATTTTATGGATGACTGTAATTTGGTACCTTTTGTTTATCCTGCTTATAAAATTTCCCTACTAAAAATTCTCAATATTGCTCTACATTTTAGGGTAGACCCATATATCGATATTAGATTTTTGAAGAGTCCGGATGATATTTCATGGAAAATGGTTGTGAATTTATATTTGGGATTCAGAGTTGGTAGAAAATCTCGCTAACAAAACAAATCAACTATGACCCAATTCTACAGTAGCCCCAGGTAATGGTACGCCGTAATATTCCTTATTTTGATGACTTTGGCTCTAATTTGATGTTATGAATATCGACTAATTTTTGGAATGGCTCCCATATAAAGTTCAAGTCCCTATGTATGTAACTTAATGGTCCTAGGCGCCTGCCTATATTTTCCAATTCCGAATTGGCTGCAATTTTACATTCCAAGGCCTTGGCGGATAAATAACTTATTTACCCAACATTTTCAATATACGTTCATGGTTCTACATAGACCCCACATAATTGTCAATTTTCATTTTCGGTGTGGTCAAGGTCCAAGCCCAATTTTCTACTCTTAGTGGTTGTAGATCTAGACATGTGTGTCCGTCCGTCCGTCTGCCCATTATAATTTGGACATGTAGGATGAGCTCTGGCCAATGAAGACCCCTATTATTTTTGATGAAGATCGGTTAATATTTAGGGGATGAAATGGACCAAAACCTTTATTATCGGTTATTCTGGTCGCTCCAGAGGCCGCAATTATGACCCAAACATCGTGCAGTATCGCATGCAGAAGGCAACCGGGTCGAGGAATAAGCATGCCTGTTTTGATAAACATTGGTCAATATTTTGCGGATCACATGGACCCATACTTTTGTGTGAAAAATGATAAAATTTGTATTCTATGGCGTATATTTTGTTGATAGAATATCGAAGAGGAGTGGTTGACCTTTAAATTGATTATGAATTATATTTTCGTATGTTATCGGATGTGGGAGTTACACTTAAATATTTACAGGTGCTTACGTATTCATATATTATTTAGTAACCCATTGCCACACTGGAGGGCAGAAATTTAGCGGTGATCGTTTTGAAATGTTCTAAGAGGTTCCAGGTATGGTTAAGGACAACGCCTATAACTTTCGATGATGATCAGATACTAATTTTGGGATGAAGTGGACCGAATACTTATTTTTTTGTGTGTGTGTGAGTTTTTTTTTTCGATCTATAGGCTACAATTATAAGCCGAACATCACAACACAACCCACTGTGAAGGGAATATGGCAAATATATTCGGAAAATATGTCAGTGTAAGGAAGTGGTGCTGTTGACCTCTAGTTGTTTGAGAATATGCATAGAATCACTTTCTGAGTCGATTTCTGCATGTCCGTCCGTCCTTTTGTAGATGTTAAATTGTAAACAAAATACGGGTCGCATTTATGATCCGATTTCGACGAAATTTGGCACAAGTCACTTATTTAGATATAGCTCCCATACATATTTTCGTCCGATTTAAAGTAAATGGGGCACCAAAGACCCTATATATCTTTCGATTACCACGAAATTTGGCACAGAGTACTGAATTAGATCCAGAATGATGTGTGCCAAGTTTCGAGATAATCGGTTCAGATTTAGATATAGCTCCCATCAGGGACGTACGCAGAGGGCCGCTTTGGGGGGCCCGGCCCATATATATTTTCGTCTAATTTAAAGTAAATGAAGCACCAAAGTCCCTATATAACATTCGATTTGCACGAAATTTGGCATAGAGTACTGAATTAGGTCCAGAATGATGCGTGTTAATTTTCGTTAAAATCGATTCAGATTTAGATATAGCTCCCATATATAGTTTTATCCGATTTTAAGTAAATGGTGGCAAAATTAAATTAATATAAATTAATCTCGAGCAAGTTTCCTTGTAATCGGTTGAGATTTAGATATATCATAGCTTCTATATAATTTCGACCTATTCATGTTGATTGTAAACAAAATAGTCAATGGGTGCCTGCATGATATAACATTTTAAACAGTGAAGCATGCTAAATAGCGTGCGTAAAGATTGCTTAAAATCTATTTACAAAATGTGGAATAGATTGCAGAATGGCACGTGTAAGGATTGATGTTAGTCTGTTTACTTATAGATAAAGACCGCATTTTAAGGTTCGTTCAATTTCATGTCAATGTTCCTTCGAAAACACGACGTCTGTAAAGTTACATATGAGGAATATCCCCAAAGTGGTGAAGGGTATCATATTGTCGGCCCAGTCCAGACTTTACTACTTTCCTTACTGTTTTTTTTTTTTTTAACTTTTTTATTTTTGTACAAATATTTTTCCAATATTTTTTCTTAATCTTCTTTAAATATTGTTTTATAATATGATTTTTGTTTTCAATTCAATAAAATATATATTTTTTTTTAATTTTATACTAGAAAAAATGTTATTTACAAAATCCACGCCTTCCTTGGGCATTGAAAAAATATTATTTAGCCCTTCCTTGGGCCTTGAAAAAATAGGCCTTGAATAGGCCTTAGAAAAATATTCTTTAATAAACCACCCTTTGAATAGGCCTTAGAAAAAAGTTATTTAATAAACCACCCCTTGAATAGGCCTTAGGAAAGGTTCTTAAAAAAATCCACGCCTTGAAACGGCCTTAGGAAAAGGTTCTTTAAAAAATCCACGCCTTATTGCGGGCTTAAAATATTCTTAAAAAATCCATGCTTTCCTTAGGCATTGAAAAATGTTCTTTAAAAAATGTCTTCAAAAATTCTCTATCTATTGTGTATTGAAATATATTTATTTTAATTTGTTATCCATTTCTTTTCAACACAACCTAATCAAACTTTTTCTGTTCTTTACAGGTCAGTTAACTATTGGATCAGGTTAATCCGAATTTCTAGATAAGTAATAATAATATCACATTTATTTCGAATATTTTATTAATATTTATTATGAAATATTTTCAATAAAAAATCATAAAATATTGCCATATTTTCCAACACAACTGTATTTCGTGTTACTATTCCCGTTTAATTCAAAACCTCCAAACATTGTCACGTGTGTGTACACTCGTTTGATGTAAGAGAAGCTCTCAATAACATATCCTCAAGAAAACTTATAAAAGTAATAAAAATGTTGTACAACAACATTTTTCTATAACAATAATATTTGTAAATGTGTGCGTAAGTGTGTGTGCCTCCACATATTAACAATGCGACGATGGCGAGTGATCGCACACATGCCATCCATCCAACATGCAACATGTGCTGCATAATGATGATGGTGATGATGACAATGAGAAGCAGCAGCCGAGCCGAGCACACACAATTGTTGGCACAAAACAGAAGTAATTGTTGATTTTTGAAGCGTTCGCAAAAAAATTGTGTTGCATGCGAAGTTGATTTTTTTTTATTTTTTCGGAGAGTAGTCATCATAACCATTCGCAAAATGTTGTCATATATTCGTATATATGTATGTAGTCATCACTCACTATTGTCAACATCATTAATAGTGGCGTAGTGTAGTAGTAATATCGTATCCAATTCCCCAAATAACGAAATGGACTGAATCATTTCGTCTGTCGTCCATTCATTGCCGGAGTTACTGGCTGGCTGGCTAAATGGACATTGCGCAAGCATGGCACGTTGCAAATATTGTCCAACAAAAACAGTCGAGAAGTGTGTCTCACTGCCTCTCTAATAAACTTGGCATAATATTTTTTGGCTGGATGGTCGAATGGATGATTGAGGTTGGTTTGATCGATCGCATGTGCTGAAAATGTTAGTCAGTAGGTCTGGTATACAGTTTGCTTGCTATTAGTGATAATGATGATGATTTGAGTCTTATTTTCGATTTTCTATGTATGTTAGGAATAAAATATTCTTGTTGGAATACCGTTTGTTATTTTGCGATAATGTGTTTTTTTTTATTAATTATAATTCGAATCAGAACACTCAATTAATATTCGTATTATATGGAGAGTCTTACTTTCGTTATGCTAATCCCAAATACATGACATTACAAATTCAAATTGGAAAAGTAAAGGTAAATATGTTCCACTCTTACAACAGGAATATTCCGACTACTACAATCCACACCTTATTTGGTGGCTCGGACGGGGGCGACCATACGATACCCTATACAACTACCACGGAAATCTAATTTTTTGCGGATTTTTATTCCGAACCTGGGCAATATTTCGTAATAGTTGCACACTCTTGCCCGATTAGAGGTCAACAGCGCCTCTTCCTTACACTGACATATTTTCCGAATATTTCAAATATTCACTACAGTCCTAATTACTTGTCCAGATTCCATTCACCGTGAGTTGTGTTTTGATGTTCGGCCTATAATTGTGGGATATAGATCGACTAGAAAAAACACAATTAAGTTTTCGGTCCACTTCATCCCGAAATTAATATCTGATCATCACCGAAAATTCTAGGTTTTGTTCTTGACCATAACTGGAACCTTATGGAACATTTTACATCGATCAGCGCTATATTTCCGTAATGGGTTACTAAATAATATCAGAATACGTAAGCACCTGTTTATATTTAAGTGTAACTCCCATAGCCGAGGACATTTGGTCCATTTCATCCCCTAAATATTAACCGATCTTTACCAAAAAAAATAGGGGTCTTCATTGGCCAGAACCCATCCTACATGAAAAATTTCGTGAAGATTGGTCCATAACTGTGGCCTGTATCGTGTTTACAAATTATAATGGACAGACGAACGGACGGACGGACAAACATGTCTAGATCGACTCAGCTGGTCGAGGTATGACGAAAGGTATAGACGATGGTGGCGCCTTATTTGGTGGCTTAAAAAAATATTCTTTAAAAAATCCACGACTTATTTGGTGGACCCCAATAAAATTCTTTAAAAAATCTTATTTGGTGGACTTCAATAAAATTCTTTAAAAAATCCACGCCTTAGGTGGAGTTTTGAAAAAAGTGTTCTTTAAAAAATCCACGCCTTAAGTGGAGTTTTGAAAAAAGTGTTCTTTAAAAAATCCACGCCTTAGGTGAGTTTTGAAAAAAGTGTTCTTTAAAAAATCCACGCCTTAGGTGGAGTTTTGAAAAAAGTGTTCTTTAAAAAATCCACGCCTTGAAAAAAGTGTTCTTTAAAAAATCCACGCCTTGAAAAAAGTCTTCTTTAAAAAATCCACGCCTTGAAAAAAGTGTTCTTTAAAAAATCCACGCCTTGAAAAAAGTCTTCTTTAAAAAATCCACGCCTTGAAAAAAGTGTTCTTTAAAAAATCCACGCCTTGAAAAAAGTCTTCTTTAAAAAATCCACGCCTTGAAAAAAGTCTTCTTTAAAAAATCCACGCCTTGAAAAAAGTCTTCTTTAAAAAATCCACGCCTTGAAAAAAGTGTTCTTTAAAAAATTCACGCCTTGAAAAAAGTGTTCTTTAAAAAATTCACGCCTTAGGTGGAGTTTTGAAAAAAGTGTTCTTTAAAAAATCCACGCCTTGAAAAAAGTCTTCCTTAAAAAATCCACGCCTTAGGTGGAGTCTTGAAAAAAGTCTTCTTTAAAAATCCACGCCTTAGGTGGAGTCTTGAAAAAAGTCTTCTTTAAAATTCCACGCCTTTTACAGACCTCACAAATATATTCTTTAAAAAATCCACGCTTTATTTGGTGTCTTGAAAAAATATTCTTTAAAAATCCACGCCTTATTTATGGCCTGAAAAATATTCTTCATTGAGGAGCATTGAAACCCATTTTTAAAACTCATTTTTATTTCCAATTTATAAAGTTGCCAAAATATTTCTCAAGACCCATTACTTCACTCCTCTTCCATTTGATCTTGCAAAATCCACATTGAAATCCATTCACACGCTACTGTTTTTTTTTTTCTACATTTCAAAATCGGCAACAGGCCAGACACACCAGGTGGCAGAAATGAATGAGAGAGGATTAGCATTGTGACCAACTATCCCACCATCATCAGCTTTAAGCACAAAAGCCGACTTGTCTAAACTCTGCCATTTAAGACAATCACAAATTCATATTTCCACATCTTATAAAGAATAATATGTGGTATAAAAAATGGCAACAACAACCACAACACCGAACATTTTGTTAGCTTTTAAGATACGGACAACAACAAGTATGTACATTTAATTTACATATCAGCAAAATTCGGTTGTTGTTGTTTTTACTTTTGCAGATTTTATTTCAACACAAATTGTTATAGAAATTGCATTTTTATTGCTTGTAGCTGAGCTCGCGGGAAGGGGAGGGGGGAAATTCGCTTTTATGTCAAAATCAAAAAAGTCTGAAATAAAAAACCTTGATGTGAGTCCATTCTGTCTTCGCTGTGTGGCTGCTTCAAACCATTCTCTCAATACAGTTGTTGACGTTTGAGATTGCATTAATCGCGCTCACATTGTTCTGTGTGTGGGCTAAAGACATGATATTTATTGCTAAGAGGCTTTGCGAACAACATTTTGTGGCTGTCCCGCAAATAGACCTGAAGGAGGAATAATTCGACATTATGGTCTATGGGTGTCTGTTTCTCCCTCCCTCCTGTCGTGTAAAAGATTCTATTTCTTGCATTAGTTTTGATTAGTTGCGACATTAAGTGTGATTCGGGCTGAAAGCATTATGGCTGGTAGGTAAGACATATATCTCGGCTTGAGATGTTGACGTTGTTGTTAGAACAAGCTGCGATGGGAAATGTTCCTTCCTTTTGGTCGTAACAAAGACTTATTGCAGAAATGTTCTTCTTCTTTTTTAAAAAAGGAAGGAGTGTTTGTTTATTTTTTATGTACTTAAATTGATTTTTAATGTTTTTGTCGTTTTGAAGGAGGATTCGAAAATGTTTGGAAGGTTATTGAACTGCGTAGACATTTTTTAAAGAAGTTTTCTCAAGGATCCAAATAACGCGTAGATTTTTTAAGGCGTGGTTTTTTAAAGAACATATTTTCAAGCCTCCACCTAAGGCCTGGATTTTTTAAAGAGTATTTTTTAAGGCTCCAATTAAGACGTGGATATTAAAATAATATTTTTCAAGGCTCTTTATAAGGCATGGATTTTTTAAAGAATATTTTTTCAAGGCTCTATATAAGGCATGAATTTTTTAAAGAATATTTTTTGAAGCCAACAAATAAGGCGTGTATTTTTTATACCCTCAGCCTTATGGCTGATGGGGGTATATACACTTTGATACGGGAAAAATGTGCCTCATCGAAATATTTGTTTTAGAACCCATGTTTCTTTGGACCAAATCCGTTTCAGAAAAGTTGGAGGCGATTTACACATGTCCGTCCGCCCGACTGTCTGTCTTGCTGGCTGGTGCGCACGATAAATGGGGAATAACGGTACACTCCTTCTGGTACCTCCCCCACAAAACGGGTCTAAATTGTGGCAACATTTTTAATATGTATTAATCACATGCAAACGGACTATCCGATTTTAATGAAATTTTACACAACCTATTATATTTACCAAGCCTATATCAAGGTGGAAGATGGGACTCATTGATCCACTCCTTCTGGTACCTCCCCCACAAAGGTTTAATAATTTTAATATTTATTAATCCAATATCAGGCGATTGGAATGTCCGATGTGAACCAAACTTTGCACAACCTATTATCTTTACCAAGCCTACATCAAGCCCGAAGATGTGATCCATTGGTCCACTCCTTCTGGTACCTCCCACACAAATGGTCTAAAATTTTCATATGTATGAAAACAATATCAGGCGAATAGAATTTCGGATTTGAACCAAGCTTTGCCCAACCTGTTATCTTTGCCAAGCCTAGATCAAGTCGGAATATGGGATCCATTGCTCCACTCCTTCTGGTAACTCCCACACAAATTGTCTAAATTTTTCTTATTTATGAATCTGATATCAGGCGAATGGAATTTCGGATTTGAACCAATCTTTGCACAACCTATCATTTTACAACGAACAGATAAAGTTTGACGATGGGACCCATTGGCCCACTCCTTGTGGTACCTCCCCCACAAATGGTCAACATGTTCCATTTTTATAAATCCAATATTAGGCGAATGGAATGTCCGATTTGAACCAAGCTTTGCACAACCTATTCTCTTAACCAAGTCTATATCAAGGTGGAAGATGGGACTCATCGGTCCACTCCCTCTGGTACCTCCCCCACAAATGGTTAACATTTTTAATATTTATTAATCCAATATCAGGTGAATGGAATGTCCGATGTGAACCAAGCTTTGTCCAACATTTTATCCTTACGAAGTCTAGATCAAGTCGGAAGATGGGACAACTCTGACCTCTCCTCTTGTACCTCCTACACAAAGAGTAAATGTTATGTATTCTATCAACATAAAATCCGAAACATCTTTAATTAAACATATACCTTATATAAAACGAATAATAAAACCTGTGTATAACTCCGAAGACCTCCTCCGCATAGGGTGAGGGTATATATCTGTCGGCAACGCCGTGAGTTTTTAAAGAATATTTTGTTCAAGCCACCACCTAAGGCGTGGGTTTTTTAAAGAAGACTTTTTTCAAGCCGACCACCAAATAAAGCGTGGATTTTTTAAAGAAGACTTTTTTCAAGCCTCCACCTAAGGCGTGGATTTTTTAAAGAAGACTTTTTTCAAGCCACCAAAATATGGCGTGGATTTTTTAAAGAAGACTTTTTTCAAGCCTCCACCTAAGGCGTGGATTTTTTAAAGAAGATTTTTTTCAAGCCTCCACCTAAGGCGTGGATTTTTTAAAGAAGTTTTTTTTTCAAGCCTCCACCTAGGGCGTGGATGTTTTAAAGAATATTTTCTCAAGCCACCAAATAAGGCGTGGATTTTTTTAAAGAAGACTTTTTTCAAGCCGACCACCAAATAAGGCGTGGATTTTTTAAAGAAGACTTTTTTCAAGATGACCACCAAATAAAGCGTGGATTTTTTAAAGGAGACTTTTTTCAAGCCTCCACCTAAGGCGTGGATTTTTTAAAGAAGACTTTTTTCAAGCCACCAAAATATGGCGTGGATTTTTTAAAGAAGACTTTTTTTAAGCCTCCACCTAAGGCGTGGATTTTTTAAAGAAGACTTTTTTCAAGCCGACCACCAAATAAGGCGTGGATTTTTTAAAGAAGACTTTTTTCAAGCCGACCACCAAATAAGGCGTGGATTTTTTAAAGAAGACTTTTTTCAAGCCGACCACCAAATAAGGCGTGGATTTTTTAAAGAAGACTTTTTTCAAGCCGACCACCAAATAAGGCGTGGATTTTTTCAAGAAGACTTTTTTCAAGCCGACTTTTTCTAAGGCGTGGATTTTTTAAAGAAGACTTTTTTCAAGCCGACTTTTTCTAAGGCGTGGATTTTTTAAAGAAGACTTTTTTCAAGCCGACTTTTTCTAAGGCGTGGATTTTTTAAAGAAGACTTTTTTCAAGCCGACTTTTTCTAAGGCGTGGATTTTTTAAAGAAGACTTTTTTCAAGCCGACTTTTTCTAAGGCGTGGATTTTTTAAAGAAGACTTTTTTCAAGCCGACTTTTTCTAAGGCGTGGATTTTTTAAAGAAGACTTTTTTCAAGCCGACTTTTTCTAAGGCGTGGATTTTTTAAAGAAGACTTTTTTCAAGCCGACTTTTTCTAAGGCGTGGATTTTTTAAAGAAGACTTTTTTCAAGCCGACCACCAAATAGACTTTTTTCAAGCCGACTTTTTCTAAGGCGTGGATTTTTTAAAGAAGACTTTTTTCAAGCCGACTTTTTCTAAGGCGTGGATTTTTTAAAGAAGACTTTTTTCAAGCCTCCATCTAAGGCGTGGATTTTTTAAAGAAGACTTTTTTTAGGCCTCCACCTAAGGCGTGGATTTTTTAAAGAAGACTTTTTTCAAGCCTCCATCTAAGGCGTGGATTTTTTAAAGAAGACTTTTTTTAGGCCTCCACCTAAGGCGTGGATTTTTTAAAGAAGACTTTTTTCAAGCCGCTTAAAAATGCTTGAGTTTTTTAATAATGTTTTATATTTTTTTAGTTTATTTCAAAATATAGAAATTTACTTGCCTCAAATATTTTCTCTCTCTCCCCCTCCCCTTTTGTCTATATATGCCACACCAATTAACTACAATCAAATAAATTACAATATTTAATACAAATTTATATGCAAACAAAGCAAGTATTTATCATGCCAAATCAAGTCCAACAAAAACGAAACATAAAATTACAAATTTTATTGAAAAATTACGTTTTCAGTATTTCGATTTCATTTTATTTTTACTGCTGTTGGCCAGCAGCAGTCCATTGCAATAGAAATTATAATGTGTTCATTTTAATGATTGGCCGCAAATAACAGCGGTGGAAGAAATAAAAGACAAATTGCAAGGCAAAAACAACAAAAACAAAAATCAGGAAAAAAACAACAACATTGAACAATTTAAAGATCATGGAACTCAAGCAAAACCGAACTGTATGGAAAACCGTGCAATGGAAATGAAAAAATCTGCAGCAAACCGGGCTATCACCACTAACCTGGCAAATAAAATGATATTTTGTTCGGTTGTGTTACACCCATAACTTTTCTTTGTGGTGGTGGTGTTCGGAAAAATTTTTGAGTTTTCCTGAAATGCAGTTTTCTTTTTTTCCCCTCAAAATCATGTTCAAAAAGCAAAAAGTTTTGTTCATTTTATACGTGGCACAATGCCTTCTCCGAAACATGGCTGGCCGACCGATTGCTTTGGGCTTAAATGTCGTCCATGAACATCAAAACAGATACGTTATTTTCAAACAGACCGTCTGTCTGTTTGTCGGTATTGGAATTGAACCACGCCACAACCGTTATGATAATAGGGAAAATGTGCAACAACATGAACACTGATTTTCTTTTTTTCGAATTTTTCCTAACATGCCCTTCGCCTGCCCTCTGTTGCAATAACAATTGCCAACATTTTCTTTGCGGTTTAATTCTTTTCCTTATTGTTTTAAATAAGCTAAAACAATGGCCAATGAATGGTGGTCTATAATTTAGTTATAAAAAATAGGAGGGCTGCAAAAAATAAAATTAAAAAAATCGATTAAAAGAAAGGCTTCAAAAATATTCTTTAAAAAATCCACGGCTTATTTAAGGCTTTAAAAATATAAAAATCCACGCCTCAGTTGGAGGATTGTTTAAAAATAAGGCGTGGATTTTTTAAATATATTTGTTCAAGCCACCAAATAAGACGTGGATTTTTTAAATATATTGTGGCGTAGGGGATGTTAGATACCAAGCAACGGCTCCAGGCTTATCTTGGTCCCTCTCTCATCTCAATTGTGGACACTGACCTCCCCGCGATACTACCTGGGGTAGCTATTTTCATCACCCGATGTGGGCTAATATGTGCCGCGACTTCACCCATAAGAACTATAAAAAAATGGGTTGAGGCATCGCGTTAGTTGCCCACACTCGGAAAAACCCTCCTACTATGAAAAAGCAAAGAAAAAGAAAACCAAATCCCCCAATGTTGACGACACCCGCGAACGTATAAAGGACCACGATCTGCGAATCTGCACTTCAAATGTGCGCACGTTGTACAGAACAGGCGAAGTGTTCGCTTTGGCGGATGTACTCAAGAAGTACAAAACCGATATTATTGCCTAGCAGAAAGTGCGATGGAAAGGGACAAGTGCGTAAGTATATCAGATGATTACGCCCTGTATTATAGCTGCCATGAAGCGTGACGTGAATTTGGCTGCGGATTTATGGTAAACAGGAGAATAAAAGACCTCGTCTCCAGATTCACTCCAGTAGATGAGCGAATTGATATAATCCGTACAAAAGCGAAGTTCTTCTACATCAGTCTCATTTGCGCCCATGCTCCGACAGAAGACAAAGATGAGCCGGCCAAAGACATATATTTTACAAGCGCCTAGAAACAGCATATGATCGCTGCCCTGGCTATGACATTAAAATTCTGCTAGGAGGTTTTAATGCAAAAATCGGAAGGGAAAATATCTTTGGGCCCACCGTCGGAAAGTTCAACCTCCATGAAGAATCATCAGACAACGGCATGAGTTGATTGACTTTGCGCGCAGCAAAAAACATGGTAGTTAGCAGCACCATATTCAAGCATCTCGATATACACAACGCCACTTGGATTTCTCTCGATCGAACAACGAGAAATCAAATCGATCATGTTGTGATAGATGGAAGGCATTCATCCAGTTTTTCAGACGTCCGATCAATCAGGGGAGCGAATATCGATTCGGACACCTACCTTGTAGTAGCCAAGGTTGGCACTCGTATTAATGTAGCAGCAAAGGTACGATCTAACACAACACGGAAACTCGACGTCGAAGAACTGCAAACACAACAGATAGCAGAAGCCTACTGCACTCAACTTACCCAACTGCTTGACGAAACCACCCCTTGTCCCGATAATAATATAGAAGCACAATGACAGAGGATTGCCCACTCCCTACATACTGCAGCAAAAGCAACACTTGGGTACCAAAAACCACCATCAAAAAACCCATGGTACGATCAGGAGTGTCGTAATGCTACTGATGTGAAACCCTGCAGACAGTAGCAACACGTAATGTGATGAAAAACTATCGGGAGAAAAGAAGAGAGGAGAAACGTGTTTTCAGAAAAAATAAGAGAGAACAAGAAAAACGCAAATCGAGATGTACAGGAGTCTGAATGAAGTCCGGAAATTTTACCAACGGGTAAAACACCAAACCGAAGGTTTTGGTGCAGGCACATCCTCCTATAGAGATGAAGAACGAAACCTGGTGACAGATACAGACAGTGTGTTGAAGATCTGGAAGGAGTACTTTGAAAAACTTCTAGTATGAAATAGTAACGGTGAAGAGGATACCCCAGAACCAATAATATATGACGGTATAGAGTGTATACCACCTAGCCAATATGAAGGGAGAATAGCAATCAATCGGCTGAAGAATAATAAAGCAGCAGGGGCCGATGAGTTTCAAGCCGAACTATTCATGACTGGTGGTCAGATGCTGGTAAGGAGCATGCACCAGCTGATTAGTACAATTTGGCTAGAAGAATGCATGCCCAATGATTGGAACCTCAGCATACTGTGTCCCGTGCACCAAAAAGTAGACAAGACAATAAGTGCCAACTATAGAGGAGTTAGCCTTCATGCCATCGCATATAAAGTGTTATCCAGCGTACTGTGTGAACGACTGAAGCCAATGGTCAATGACATTATTGGACCATACCAATGCGGCTTCCGACCTGGCAAATCCACCATTGACCAGATTTTCACTCTGCGCTAAATCCTGGAAAAGACCCACGAAAAACACATCGACACATACCACCTATTCGTCGACTATAAAGCCGCATTCGACAGCCCTATCCGTTCAGAGGCATTTCAAGTCACGTCTCGGCATTCGGCATTCCTGCAAAATTTATACGGCTATGCAGGATAACTTTAAGTGGCACAAGGTCTGCAGCTAAAGGCGGAAAGGACCTCTCGGAGCCGTTCTATGCCGAACGAGGATTCAGACAAGGTGACAGTTTGTCGTGTGATCTTTTTAACATCCTGCTGGAAAAGGTCATACGAGGCGCAAAGGTGAACAGAAATGTCACTCTGTACACAAAACAACGCCAGTTACTCGCCTACGCCGTTGACATCGATATTATGGGTCGAACATTGCGAGCGGTAACAGCCACCTTTGAACAAATTGAGAAGGAGTCTGCCAAAGTGGGTCTGGCAGTAAACGGCGAGAAGACCAAGCTGATGGTATTAACGCGCAAGACGTCCAATAGACTCGGACCAACTGTGGAACTTGAGAACTACAGCTTCGAGGTAGTTAAAGATTTTATATACCTTAGTACCGCCATAAACAAAACGAATGACATCAGTTTTGAAATTCGGAGAAGGATTGTGATGACCAACAGATGCTACTATGGTCTAAGTAAGCAATTTGGAAACAAAGCCACATCCCGCCAGACCAAAACTCACACTCTACAAGACGCTGATACTACCCGTGCTGTTATATGGATCTGAAGCATAGGTACTTACGCAAGCAGATGAGGCAGCTCTTGGGGTGTTTGAACGAGAAAATTTCTCCGAAAGATATATGGGCCGATCTGCGTTGAGGGTGAATATCGCCGTCAAATGAACCATAAGTTGTACCAGCTATTCTCGGACATCGACATTGTTAGACGTATTGAGCTGCAGCGACTACGTTGGCTAGGTCATGTTGTAAGAACGGATGAAGATGCCCCAGCCCAGAAGTCATATAAAAACGAACCAGCTGATTGTTCACGCAGAAGGGGAAGGCCACAGATAAGTTGGAAGGATCAAGTCGAAGACAACATTGCCGAAAATAGTCTTTCAAATTGAAAAAATCTTTTTTAAGTTCGGCTTATGGAACGAAAGTTCTGTCACAAGCCAGCTGTGTAAGTAAGTAAGATTTTTAAAGAGTATTTTTTCAAGGCCTTAAAAAGTCGTAGATTTTTTAAAGAGTATTTTTTCAAGGCCTTAAAAAGTCGTAGATTTTTTAAAGAATACTTTTTAAAGACCTAAAAAATGCGTGGATTTTTTTGAAGAGTATTTTTTCAAGGCCTACATAAGGCGTGGATTCTTTTAATAATATTTTTTCAAGGCCTACATAAGGCGTGGATTCTTTTAATAATATTTTTTCAAGGCCTATATAAGGCGTGGATTCTTTTAAGAATATTTTTTAACGGCCTATATAAGGCGTGGATTCTTTTAAGAATATTTTTTCAAGGCCTACATAAGGCGTGGATTCTTTTAAGAATATTTTTTCAAGGCCTACATAAGGCGTGGATTCTTTTAAGAATATTTTTTCAAGGCCTATATAAGGCGTGGATTCTTTTAAGAATATTTTTTAACGGCCTATATAAGGCGTGGATTCTTTTAAGAATATTTTTTCAAAGAAAAAACCCACGCCATAGTCCTAATCTCCTAAATTATTATACCACCCTCTTTTAAGTTGTCCTCCAAATAATTTTGTGGGACCAGATTACAAAATTTGTCCATACAAAAAAATATTCTGTGTTAAAAGAGGTGTTGCCCTGACAACATACCAATCAAAAAAACATTTGATACATAACTGGAAACAATACGGTTGTATGTTTGCTGTTCACATCGAACCCAGTTAACAGCAACTGATCATTAGTTAGGCCGTAAGGTAAACACGATTTTATATTTTTGGGAAGATTTTTTTGCATAATTTGAAAATTATGTTAAAATATATTTTGTATCTTTTTTTTTGAAAATTTGAAAACAGGGAAATGACCTTACAAGAAAACGATCAACAACAAAACACTGTTGCAATTTAATGTTGCATCAAACACAAAAAATGGTGTTGATATTCGTTTAACATGAAATTGGATGGATGCATAACATTAACATATCATTTTGTTGTAGATGTTGTTATTGTTGATTGCGACCAGCTGATGGCCTTTTTTGGAACCGTTACCATCAGCGGAAAAAATTATAGGTTATCATCAAAGATGTGGAACGACAGCGCTTGATTTTTGATATGACTTTTGCCAAAACGAAAAACTCAAAAAATAACAGGCCGACCTGCATCAGGAAGTTCAGAGATTTTTGATGCTTTTTTGGATTGGTTTTTGAAATCATCGTTTATGTTTTTTTTTATTTTCGTGAAATGATGTTCTCACAGTAATTTGAATTAAGTCCGACTGCCTGGCTGTCTGCCTACCTTCCATTGTTTAATGAACACATGTCATTATATTATCGTTGTTGTAGTTTTATTTTTCTACTTACAGTTACTAATTTTTTTCCATAGTCCATTTATCGTCATGAACGTCATTATAATGTATGCAAATTAGATTATTTATCTTTGTAGATGGGGGTTTTATATGGAAATTCATAATTATAAAAAATTTACATTAAAAACAATGCACAATTATTGAAGGGATATACACTCGAAGAAAATTGGATAATTGGAATGAAAATATTCTTTAAAAAATCCACGCCTTATTTGGTGGTCGGCTTGAAAAAAGTCTTCTTTAAAAAACCCACGCCTTATTTGGTGGTCGGCTTGAAAAAAGTCTTCTTTAAAAAATCCACGCCTTAACTGGTGGTCGGCTTGAAAAAAAATCTTCTTTAAAAAATCCACGCCTTATTTGGTGGTCGGCTTGAAAAAAGTCTTCTTTAAAAAATCCACGCCTTAACTGGTGGTCGGCTTGAAAAAAAATCTTCTTTAAAAAATCCACGCCTTATTTGGTGGTCGGCTTGAAAAAAGTCTTCTTTAAAAAATCCACGCCTTATTTGGTGGTCGGCTTGAAAAAAGTCTTCTTTAAAAAATCCACGCCTTATTTGGTGGTCGGCTTGAAAAAAGTCTTCTTTAAAAAATCCATGCCTTATTTGGTGGTCGACTTGAAAAAAATCTTCTCTAAAAAAATCCACGCCTTATTTGGTGGTCGGCTTGAAAACAGTCTTCTTTAAGAAATCCACGCCTTATTTGGTGGTCGGCTTGAAAAAAGTCTTCTTTAAAAAATCCACGCCTTATTTGGTGGTCGGCTTGAAAAAAGTCTTTTTTAAAAAATCCACGCCTTATTTGGTGGTCGGCTTGAAAAAAGTCTTCTTTAAAAAATCCACGCCTTATTTGGTGGTCGGCTTGAAAAAAGTCTTCTTTAAAAAATCCACGCCTTATTTGGTGGTCGGTTTGAAAAAAGTCTTCTTTAAAAAATCCACGCCTTATTTGGTGGTCGGCTTGAAAAAAGTCTTTTTTAAAAAATCCACGCCTTATTTGGTGGTCGGCTTGAAAAAAGTCTTCTTTAAAAAATCCACGCCTTATTTGGTGGTCGGTTTGAAAAAAATCTTCTCTAAAAAAATCCACGCCTTATTTGGTGGTCGGCTTGAAAAAAGTCTTTTTTAAAAAATCCACGCCTTATTTGGTGGTCGGCTTGAAAAAAGTCTTCTTTAAAAAATCCACGCCTTATTTGGTGGTCGGCTTGAAAAAAGTCTTCTTTAAAAAATCCACGTCTTATTTGGTGGTCGTCTTGAAAAAAGTCTTCTTTAAAAAATCCACGCCTTATTTGGTGGTCGGCTTGAAAAAAGTCTTCTTTAAAAAATCCACGCCTTATTTGGTGGTCGGCTTGAAAAAAGTCTTCTTTAAAAAATCCACGCCTTATTTAGTGGTCGGCTTGAAAAAGTTTTCTTTAACAAATCCACGCCTTATTTGGTGGTCATCTTGAAAAAAGTCTTCTTTAAAAAATCCACGCCTTATTTGGTGGTCATCTTGAAAAAAGTCTTCTTTAAAAAATCCACGCCTTATTTGGTGGTCATCTTGAAAAAAGTCTTCTTTAAAAAATCCACGCCTTATTTTGGTGGTCGGCTTGAAAAAAGTCTTCTTTAAAAAATCCACGCCTTATTTGGTGGTCGTCTTGAAAAAAGTCTTCTTTAAAAAATCCACGCCTTGTTTGGTGGCTTGAAGAAAGTCTTCTTTAAAAAATCCACGCCTTATTTGGTGGTCGTCTTGAAAAAAGTCTTCTTTAAAAAAATCCACGCCTTATTTGGTGGTCATCTTGAAAAAAGTCTTCTTTAAAAAATCCACGCCTTATTTGGTGGTCGGCATGAAAAAAGTCTTCTTTAAAAAATCCACGCCTTATTTGGTGGTCGTCTTGAAAAAAGTCTTCTTTAAAAAATCCACTTCTTGATTTTTTATCTACGATTTCTCATTCGTTAGAAAATCCTCCCTCTGCCACCAAATCGATCCGTTTATTTATCTATCACCACGATTTTGAAAATAAATGCCTTGAAATTAATGGCAATTGTCCGTTTTGTGTGAAAATGTGGGCACATTTAAATTAACAAAATTTGATTTCGTCAGCTCAATTGTTAATGGGCCTGCAAAACATTTGTGGGCAGAGGGACATAACTTGTTCCGAACAGATGCATTTATTTTTTTTTCGACCATATTTTGTAAATGTCCCATTTGTCGATTCAAGTGAACAATCAACCACCACTTTTACAACAAATTGGCAATCTGTGCACATTTTTACAAAATTTCGTGTGTGCGTGAGTTGTAACATTTATCGGATTATTAATGAATGAACGGAAAAAAAAAGATCTACACAATGCGCCCAGTACAACAGCAACAACAAAAAAAGTAGTTTTTGATGAATGAATGAATTTAGCAGCTAGTTTTTTTGTGCAACGATGTATGATCCGACAGACAACCAGCCGAAAAAATGCAGTGCGTGCCTATTGCCCAGATTGCAGAGATACATATGTGTATGTTGGTATGTTCAAAAATTATTCTATTGAATTGGGTGAATGGTGGAGTATTTTTTTTCGAAGAGTATTTATTACATTGACGATGATAATTGCTAGGTTTTTGTCGGGTTTAACAGATGTTAATAAATGTATGTTATG
This sequence comes from Musca vetustissima, assembly GCF_032173495.1. NCBI lineage: Eukaryota > Metazoa > Arthropoda > Insecta > Diptera > Muscidae > Musca > Musca vetustissima. The sequence goes on from NW_026883404.1 coordinate 26,343, forward strand.
ATTACTTAGCGATTCCGGGTTACACAATTTTTAAAAAGGTGTATTTTTCGATTTTTTATTGAACGTGGATTTTTATACGCTACACAACTATGTTGTCAGGGTATTATAGCTTTGTGCAGGCCCAAGAGTTTGTAACGCCCCGAAATATTGGTCATAGACCCACCTTTAAGTATACCGATCGTCATATCTCGACTAGCTGAGTCGATCTAGACATATGTGTCCGTCTGTCCAACCAATCAATCTTCACAAAATTTTGCATGTAGGTTGGATTACTTACTTACTTAGCTGGCTTGTTCCAGAACGGTTGTTCCATAAGCCGAGCTTAAAAAAGATTTCCAATACCACTCTTCCAAGATGTTGTTTCTACTTGGATTTTCCATCTGATTCGTCACCTTCCCCTTCTACGGGAACCATCAGTAGGCTCGCTTTTATATGCCTTTTGAACTGGGGCATTCTCATTCATTCGCACAACATGACCTAACCATCGTAGTCGCTGCATCTCAATACGACTGACTATGTCGATGTCCGCGAATAAGTTGTAAAGCTCGTGGTTCATTCGACGCCGATATTCATAGTCGACGCAGATCGACCAGTAAATCTTTCGGAGAATTTTTCTTTCAAACATCCCAGCTCTTGGATGTCTGCTTGCGCAAGTACCCATACTTCAGATCCATATAACAGCACGAGTAGTATCAGCGTCTTGTAAAGTGTGAGTTTGGTCTGGCGAGAGGTGGCCTTGTTTCTAAACTGCTTACTTAGACCATAGTAGACCATCTGTTGGCCATCACAATCTTTCTCCGAATTTCAAAACTGATGTCATTCGTTTTATTTGTGACGGTACCAAGGTATATAAAATCTTTAACTACCACGAAGCTGTAGTTCTCAAGTTCCACGGTTGGTCCGAGTCTACTGGACGTCTTGCACGTTGATACCATCAGCTTTGTCTTCTTGCCGTTTACTGCCAGACCCACTTTGGCAGATTCCTTTTCAATTTGTTCAAAGGTGGCTGTTACCGCTCGCAATATTCGACCCATTATATCGATATCATCGGCGTAGGCGAGTAACATGTGTTGTTTGGTGTACAGAGTGCCATATCTATTCACCTTTGCCTCTCGTATGACCTTTTCCAGCAGGATGTTAAAAAGATCACACGACAAACTGTCAACATGTCTGAATCCTCGTTCGGTATTGAAGGGCTCCGATAGGTCCTTTCCGACTTTAACTGCTGACCTTGTGTCACTTAAAGTTTTCCTGCATAGCTGTATTAATTTTGCAGGAATACCGAACGTAGACATGACTTGATACACCTCTGAACGGACAGGACTGTCGAATGCGACTTAATAGTCGACGAATAGGTGGTATGTGTCGATGTGTTTTTCGTGGGTCTTTTTCAGGATTTGGCGCAGAATGAAAATCTGGTCAATTGTGGATTTTTCAGGTCTGAAGCCACATTGGTATGGTCCAATAATGTCATTGACCATTGGCTTCAATCGTTTACACAGCACACTGGATAACACTTTATATGCGATGGGAAGAAGCCTAATTCCTCTATAGTTGGCACATATCGTCTTGTCCCCTTTTTTGTTCACGGGACACAGGATGCTGAGGTTCCAATCATTGGGTATGCATTCCTCTAGCCAAATTGTTCTAATCAGTTGGTGTATGCTCCTGACCAGCATCTGACCACCAAACTAGAATAGTTCGGCTGGTAACCCATCGGCTACTGCTGCTTTATTGTTCTTGAGCCGATTAATTGATTTTATGACCTCATCTTGGCTTGGTGGTACACACTCTATACCATCATCTCTTATTGGTTCTGGGGTATATTTAAGACTACATGAGACGGAGATTATTTGAAGTTTCAATAAGGCGTGGATTTTTTAAAATTTTTTTTTTTCAAAATTATGAAAAAAAATATATTTTTCATAAGGCGTGGATTGAAATTTGATTGTCATTTTAATTCATTTTTTTTTTTTTTTGTTTTTCAAACCCCATACCCACAATAACTATGTGTGCGCTAACCTTGATTTCTTTACATCAACAAGTCATAGTTTTACAACACATGCCGGCTGCTGCATTCAAGGTCTCCTCCTCGGCAGCACTTTAATGCAATTGAAGATAAATGCCATGCCATTGCATGGTCAAACGACTTCAAAGAGGCAGCATAGAACAAAAAATAATAATAAAGAAAAAAATATAATTATAATAATAATCATATTTTTCCACTCAGTTCTCATTGCTAATGAAAGACTGATTTGGTATTTGGAATGATGGATAGCTGCCTTCGTTCTAACGGACTTTGTGGGCTGGCTCACGCCACCCAGTCATCAGCCAGCTATGGACAGCTGACGAAGCAAGTTCATAGTCATAATTTGTTTTTTTTTTACTTTTTTCACATTGTAATAATCAGTAGTCAGATGTGGAGAAGTCGGCTAGGTTCGGAATCTACATGTTTAAATGCAAACAAAAAATTCAATTAGAATAAACAACAAAAAGATACCGAGAAGTGCAGCCGAGTCGTCTATTAAATTAGAAAAAGAAAAAAATTGAATGGATGCAATTATATTTTTTCTAAATGGAGAAAATAAAATTATGCAAATTAAATAAAAATTATTTTTGTAATGCAAATTGAATTACATAGTTAGGGGGCTATTTAATATGGATGGACTATGTAATTAGATATTAAAATAATAAGAGAGATACTTGAAAACATATTAAAAAAATTAAGTAGCCCTAAAAAGGTATTCTTAAAAAAATCCACTTATTGAGGAACCCTGGAAAAATATTCTTTAAAGAATCCACGTGGAAACGTTAAAAAAAAGTATTTAAAAAATTACAGCCTTAGGTGGAGCTTTTACCGAATCCTTGCCATTTGGAAAAGTTCAAAAAATAATCCTTACCAAATTGACGTCTTTTTGAACCGTTGAAAAAAAATCTTTAAAATATTCGCGCCATTTTTTTGGGTTGGAAAAAATAATCTTTAAAAAATCAACGGCCTGGATTGACATTGAAAAATAAATTTTGTTTATATGTACGTCTTGATATTTTATTACAATTTGTTTAATAAACTAAGCCTTATTATTTTATAAAAAAAACATATTTCTTAAAAAGGTGATCGCTTTGATATTTTTTTAAAAAATTAAAAAATAACGCCTTGATATTCTATAAAAGAAAATATATTTTTGTATTGATATTTTTTTCATTGATATTTTATTTAAAACCCTATACCGACGATTATTAACATTTTAGAACCACTTAGTACATATGTTGTATGAAATATAACTTCACCCAAATCCAAATTGAGTATCAGTTAGTGCACATTAATAACCAGTGAGCGGAGTAGTATAGTCGGACGGGGCCGACCACATGATACCATACACAACTTCCACGAAAATCTAACTTTGCGTTATTTGCACCCTCTTGACAGCCGACTAAAGGTCAACAAATATTACTAACATTCAGAAGACGAGGGCTGTACTTTTCCAGATTCTCTTTACCGTTGGTTATGTTGTGATGTTGGGCTTTCAATTGTGGCATATAGATCGACTCAAAAAAGTTAAGTTTTCGGTCCAACTCTTCCCAAAATTATTATCTGATCATCGCCGAAAATTATAGGCGTTATCCTTGACCATAATTGGAATCTCATGGAAAATTTCAAAGCGATCAGTTTGGTAATGGGTTACTAAATAATATCTCAGTACGTAAGCACCCGTAAATATTTAAGTGTAACTTCCACTTCCGAGTACATACGACCATATATTTGGTATCAATATAAAGGTCAACCACTCCTCTTGAACATACTATCAACCTCTCGGGTCTAGGTCCTTCAGGGGCAAATATATACGCCATAGAATACAAATTTTGCCATTTTTCACACAAAAGTCTGGGTCAATTTCGCTAAATATTGACCGATCTCAATCAAAACAGGCATGCTTATTCTTTGGACCGATCCCCTTCTCCATACAAAAATTCGCGGTGGAGCGACCAGAAAATCCGACAAATATAAAGTTTTTGGTACATTTCATCCCCTAAATATTAACCGATCTGTTCCAAAAACAATAGGGGTCTTCATTGGCCAGAACCCATTCTACATGCAAAATTTCGTGAAGATTGGTCCATAACTGTGGCCTGTATCGTGTTTACAAATTATAATGGACAGACGGACGGACACACATGTCTAGATCGACTCAGCTAGTCGAGATATGACGATCGGTATACTTAAAGGTGGGTCTAGGACCAATATTTCGCGGCGTTACAAACTTTTGGGGCTGCACAAAGCTATAATACCCTGACAACATAGTTTTGTAGGGTATAAAAATTAAGACTTGAATTTTTTTAAACGCATTCCACGTTTCAGATTTGAAGAAGAATTTTGTTCAGACTTAAAAAAATATTTTTTTTTTTTAAAATCCACTCCTTATTTCAGGCTTAAAAAATATTCTGTAAAATCCAAGCCTTATTTAAGACTTGATTTTTTTTTAAATTACGCCTCAATTAATTAAGGCTAGTTGGCTTCTTGACAAAAATATTTTTTTAAAAAATAAACCCGCCCTGAAAAATGTATTCTTTACCACAATTCACGCCTTAGGTGGAGCTATGAAAAATATTCTTTAAAAGATGGATTGAAAAAAAATCCACGCGTCATCTTTTCTGAAGTTTAGGACCCTTGGGCACATATACTCTATAGTAGATGTACCACTGACCCACTTTCCATATTAAGGTAAATATGACTCTGTCTTGATGAATTCACCTACCTAGCAATCATAAAAAACCTCAATTTGCTAGAAGCTGAATTGAATTCATTATCGTATCCATTTGCTATTCGAATTCAATTTGAATAACATATTTCTGGGAATCAATGAATGGAAAATACCCCATGCCGCCCCTCACCCCGCACACATTTGCAAATGGGTTAATAGTAATCAAGCGGTCCTTTTGTTGTTGGCTACATATGCCAGCCGATCATTGAGTAGTTTTACATTTTCAGACATACCCGACCACCTCCCACTTGCATGAAAAAATCATACCCCGAAAATCGTTGCTAACAAATTGCATTTGTAATTTATTGAAGAAAGATTTAATAAATTATTTATTTACATGGATGGTGGGGAGAGTGGTGATGGTGGTTGGATTGGCAGGGAGATGAGGAGGAATCATGTGGTGGTGAAAATCTAGGTAAACACGACATATATCTTTTCTACCACTTTTCTTACATTTTCATATTTTCATCCTCTCCCTACCTCCCTCCCCCCTCTCTATCACTGTTAATAATGACGAAGTAGTAGTTTAGTCCATTGCTTTACAGTTGCACAAAAGTCAATTTGAAATGCATTTTTCATGTTTTCTGCTGATGTCGGGTTCGATGATTGTTAGAAAAATATTTTTGATCAATAATCTCTGAGTAGCGATGCAGCAGCAAGCAGTTCAGCCATAAACAGGAAAATGAGTTATCTATGCTTTTTATGTGTTTTTTTTTTTTTTTTTTTTGTATAATTCCTTTTACTAACGAAATTCTGTCAAAATGTCAGTTAAGGTTTTTATGAAAAATTATTAGGGGGGGGGGGAAATATTAAATGCAATGATAAATGATATTAAAATTGAACTGATCGGCAAATAGATATTAAGCATGGATGGAAAAAGTTTAAGTGGACTTTTATACCCTCCACCATAGTATGGAGGGTATATCAATTATGTCATTCCGTTTGTAACTCATCGAAATATTCATTTCCGACCCTATAAAGTATAGATATTCTTGATCAGGGTAAAATTCTAAGACGATCTAGCCATGTTCGTCTGTCCGTCCGTCTGTTGTAATCACGCTATCTTCTGAAAGAATTGAGATAGGTTGCTGAAATTTTGCATAGGTTTGTATTTTGTCTGCAGTTCGAAGATGGGATATATATCGGTCCACGTTTAGGCATAGCTCCCATATAACGGTACCCCTAATTTTTCGGTATTTTGCGGTTCTTGAGCGCATTTTCAACCGAATTTGCTGAAATTTGGTACAATGGGTTCCTATTGGGTACTAAATGTCTCCACAAAAAATTATTAACATAGGTTCACTTTTTCTGGTATCCCCCATATAACGGTACCTCCTAATTTTCAGTATTTTGGGGAATTTTGATCATATTTTTCCACCGAATTGGCTGTAATTTAGTATTTGGATTTCTTAATAGGTACCAAATCTCTCCACAGAAAATTATGAATCTAGGTCCATTTTTTCGGATAGCCCCCATATAAGGGTACCCCCCAATTTTCGGTATTTTGGGGTTCTTGATCGCATTTTTCTACCAAATTCGCCGCAATTTGGTATTTTGTACACGTATATGTTAACAAATCTCCCCACCAAAAATTATTAATATTCACCCCCGTTTTGGGGGTGGTCCCCCTATAACCCCCTTTTTTACAATAAAATAGTTATCTAATTTGTTCCGCAGGTTTAGGGTTTGGTTCTAAGACTCTGTTGTCATCATTTCATCGAGATAAAAAACTAGAACATAAGGTTCGATAACGAACTATAACCCGCATTTAGGCCTAGCCCCTGTGTGGAAGGTACAAGAAGGAGTGGACCAATATTGCCCATAATAAGATGGGCAAAGTTTGGATGAAATCAAAATTTTCTGAAACAAATATGGTTCAAAGAAACATGGGGTCTAGAACCAATATTTCGATTAGGCACATTTTCACCTTGTCAAAGTGTGTACACCCTCATAAGCCATAAGGCTGAGGGTATAATTATCCATTAAAAATTTCCGAATTTTGTATTATGGTTTACATAATGGATTTGTAGAAATGTCGCTATATGTCCACTTTTTGGTATTTTCCCTTTATTTTCATTTCAAGTATCTTTCAGTATATCTATGATGGAGGGTATCCAAAGTTGGGACCGGCCGAACTTAACGATCTTGAAAGAATCCACGCCTTATTTAGGCCTTGAAGAAAATAATCTTTAAAAACTCAAAGCCTTATTTGGTGGCTTGAAAAAAGTCTTCTTTATTTGGTGGCTTGAAAAAAGTCTTCTTTATTTGGTGGCTTGAAAAAAGTCTTCTTAAAAAAATCCACGCCTTATTTGGTGGCTTGAAAAAAGTCTTCTTAAAAAAATCCACGCCTTATTTGGTGGTCGGCTTGAAAAAAGTCTTCTTTAAAAAATCCACGCCTTATTTGGTGGTCGGCTTGAAAAAAGTCTTCTTTAAGAAATCCACGCCTTAGGTGGAGGCTTAAAAAAATCTTCTTTAAAAAATCCACGCCTTATTTGGTGGTCGGCTTGAAAAAATCTTCTTTAAAAAATCCACGCCTTATTTGGTGGTCGGCTTGAAAAAATCTTCTTTAAAAAATCTACGCCTTAGGCGGAGAATTGAATTTTTTTATTTAAATTTTAAAATTTATTTGCCCACCTTGAGATTGTGGTTTCAATTAGTATTGCAAATGGTATAATGGCCACTCATTATCTGCCTAGTTGTTACTATGGTCATAGTTATTTGTTTGGTTATAAATTACCTTTTTTGGAAACGTTTAGTACTTGGGAGTTACTTCTTTTTGTCTATCTGACTATTCCCATTAACAAAACCTCCATTCTTTGTGTGGTTAATTTTTTTTCTGTTGAACCAAACCCCAATTTGTATTTGCTCATTAACATTGTTAGTAAACTGAATTAATTTGGCTTACTAAGTTATGATTTCCATTGTGTTGTAACATTAACTCAAAATTCAAGGTCAAATAAAAAACAACAAAAAGAAAACAAATGTCTTAAAATTTTTACAAAATTTTTACTATTAAAAACAAATTATTAAGAAATGGTTGGCTGCTGCTGCTTCTGCTTGCATCTCACGATCACATTAAGTTGGTGGTGGAGAGGGCAGCCAGGCATGCTGTCGTCGTGACTTTTTGTCATAAACTAAAGCGGATGTTTGGTTTTTGTCGTAATTTATTGAGTTCCCTTTATGTTTGAGTTTTTTTTTTTTTTTTACTTTAACTAGGGCTTATTTTTAATATGTCCATTAAAATATTCATTAAAGATCATTGACTGATAGTTTTGGAAAGATTTATAGAAAATTTTCTCTCATCGACACGATTTGATTTTCGTTTGGGGAGGGTGTGGAGGTTTCCTTTTTTTTTTTTTTTTTGTTATATTTATTTGTTTTAGAAGTTATCAACATAAATCAATAGAAAAAAATTGTTTAGCCTTCAGAAAATATTTTTTAAAAAATCACGCCTTGTTGAAGTCCTCAAAAAATTACATTTTAAAAAATCTACAACGCATAATTTAATTTGAAACCAGTGAGCGGAGCAGTATAGTCGGACGGGGCCGACCATATAATGCCCTACACAACCTCCACGAAAATCTAACTTTGCGTTATTTGCACCCTCTTGACACCCGACTAAAGGTCGACAAGTATTAGCAATATTTAGTAGACGAGGTCTGTAATTGTCCAGATTCTCTTTACCGTGGGTTATGTTGTGATGTCAATTGTGGCCTATATATTGAATCAAAAAAAAAAAAAAACACAAAAAGTTAAGTTTTCGGTCGACTTCATCCTAAAATTATTATGGGATCATCACCGAAAATTATAGGCGTTGTGCTTGACCATAACTGGAATCTCATGGAAATTTTCATAGCGATCAGCGCTATATTTCCGCCTCTAGTGTGGTATTGGGTTACTAAATAATGTCTGAATACGTAAGCACCTGTAAATATTTAAGTGTAAGTCCCACATCTGAGTACATACGACCATATAATTGGTATCAATTTAAAGGTTAACCACTCCTCTTGAACACACTATAAACTTCTCGGGTCTTGGTCCTTCAGGGGCAAATATATACGCCATAGAATACGAATTTTGTAATTTTTCACACAAAAGTCAGGGTTCATTTGACCCGCTAAATATTGATCGATCTTTATCAAAACAGGCAGGCTTATTCTTTGGCCGGATCCCCTTCTCCATGCAAAAATTTCGCGGTGTTTGGGCAATAATTGCGGCCTCAGGAGCGACCAGAAAACCCGACAAAAACATAGTTTTTGGTCCATTTCATCCCCTAAATATTAACCGATCTTTTCCAAAAACAATAGGGGTTTTCATTGGCCAGAATCCATTCTACATGCAAAACTGTGGCCTGTATCGTGTTTACAATTTATAATGGACAGACGGATGGACGGACGAACGGACACACATGTCTAGATCGACTAAGCTAGTCGAGATATGACGATCGGTATACTTAAAGGTGGGTCTAGGACCAATATTTCGCGACGTTACAAACTTTTGGGGCTGCACAAAGCTATAATACCCTAGACAACATAGCTGTGTAGGGTATATAAATCCACATTCCGCCTAGCCTTCAGGAAACAATTTTATTAATCACGCTTATTTATATCCTTCAAAAAATAATTTTAAAAATTCTACACTCTTGCAGCTCTGTTGTACTTTCAAATAATTTTTTAACAACCACTGCCCTTTTTATAAACTCCCTTCTTATGTGCAGCTAGTCCCATAATCTTCAGTTCCCTTTTGAAAATTAAATTCATTTTTAAAAATCTCTACGACACATAAAAAAATGTTCCATTTAAATCTTTTTTTTTTCAAAAAACTCTAGACAATTTTTTTTCTTCACTTAATGGCTCAAATGGTAGTTAAAGCCACTTTTTCGAATGGTGCTAGACGATGTTTTCAAAAACTACAAAAAAAACAAGAAAGCCCAAATTCCAACACGTCTCATTGTGGTACGTTTGTATGACGACATGTTGTTGTTGTTTCGCTTTTGTTTCTTCAGATTTGTCTGCAACCATTTAACCATCCGTAAAGCTGTTGTTGTTACTGCCTGCCCGGCATTTGGAGCCACACTAACGTTGAGACCAAATGACTACAAAATCCTAAACAATTCATTCCATTGGATAAGATAGTTCAAGCCAAAACAATCGGTGCATAGTCGTCTTCTCGAAATCACCCAGAAGATTGTCGGGGCATTTAACAACTCAGGTGTAGCATCTACCTGTTAGCTATCCTTTGTCTAGCTGATGAGGTTGTTCTCTTCATCTCCATTTATTCGTCGTCGTCGTCGTTTTTTCAGCTTTATCTTAAGGCGGTAAAGAAGAAGCTCTTAAAAGGGATTTATTTGCTAGTTAATCATTAGCCATCCATTATTAACTTGTTTATTTGTTAATAAGCCGCAAAATTACATCCTTACAGCAAAATAGCCAAGCAAGCGAACGAACACGCACACAAGACACTCCATACATGGAAGACACAGACAGACACTTACACACACATACACATGTAATGTGTTGATATTACCAATATCTCATTCAAGTGTAACCACCATTCATCCATACACTCTCTGGCTGGCTGGTTAGTTAGTTTAGACTGTCCGTCCGTCCGTTGTTATGGCTGTTGCCTGTTGGCAAATAATCCAATAACACATCCAATATCATTTATGTTCGACTCGAGTGTCCAATAATATTCGACCCATCGACCGACCCCTTTGGGCAAAATTTCATATAAAACGGTGCAGAATTGAGTGGAAACCCAATCTGTGTAACAAGGGGAAAATGCAAAAATCTGCTGTCTGTTAAATGGTCCCAGAAAATCCCATGTAGGACAAACAGTCATGTAAATGATAGCCATTGCAAGGCAGCGGAGTAACTCAGGTGGTCAAATCATAGGCAAAAAATGGACTAAGTCGAGAATAGAAAATGTAAATATTCTGCAATCGACTATAGGCTTCAAAAAATATTTTTAAATTATTTAATAATTTAAAATCCACGCCTTTTTATTCCTCGAAAATATTCTTTAAAAAATCCACGCATTATTTAGGCCTTGAAAAAATATCCTTAAAAACCCACGCCTTATTTAGGCCTTGAAAAAATCCACGCATTATTTAGGCCTTGAAAAAATATCCTTAAAAACCCACGCCTTATTTAGGCCTTGAAAAAATCCACGCATTATTTAGGCCTTGAAAAAATATCCTTAAAAATCCACGCCTTATTTAGGCCACGCCCTATAGAAACCATGAAACAATTTCCTTTTTATTAACCCACGCCTTATTTAGGCCACGCCCTATGGAAACCATGAACAAATTTTCTTTTAATAATCCACGCCTTGTTTGACGCTATTTGTAGGACTCCGAGAGGTCCTTTCCGACTTTAACTGCTGATGCCTATTGATTTTTTTCTGAAAATACGTTTCTCCTCTCTCCTTTTCTTCCAATAATTCTCCATCGCATTAGCAACACGTAATGCGTCTGCAGGTTTGCCCTATACGCTGCGTTTTTCACATCAGTAGCATTACGACACTCCTGACCGTACCATGGGTTTCTTGATGGTGGTTTTTGCCACAAGGTAGTTGTCCGAATCGATATTCGCTCCTCGGATCGATCGAACGTCTAATATACTGGATGAATGCCTTCCGTCTATCACAACATGATCAATTTGATGAGAAATCCAGGTGGCCTTGTTTATATCGAGATGCTTGAATCTGTCAATCAACCTCATGCCGTTGTCGGATGTTTCTTCATGAAGACTGAATTTTCCGACGGTGGGGCCAAAGTTATGTTCCCTTCCGATTTTTGCATTAAAATCTCCTTGCAGAATTTTAATGTCATGACCAGGGCAACGGCCATATGCAGTTTCTAGGCGCTCCTAAAATATGTCTTTGGTATGCTCATCATTGTCTTCGGTCGGAGCATGGGCGCAAATAAGACTGATGTAGAAGAACTTCGCTTTTATGCGGATTATAGCAATTCGCTCATCTACTGGAGTGAATCTGGAGACGAGGTCTTTTATTCTCCTGTTAACCATAAATCCGCAGTCAAATCCATATATCGTTTCATGGCAGCTATAATATAGTGCGTAATCGTCTGATTTACTTACGCCTGTCCCTTTCCATCCGAAATCCGCCAAAGCGAAAACTGCGCCTGTTCTGTACAACGTGCGCACATTCCAAGTGCAGATTCGCAGATCGTGTCCCTGTATACTTTTGCGGTGGTCGTCAACATTAGGGGGTTTTGATTTTCTTTTTCTTTGCTTTTTCATAGTAGGAGGGGTTTTCCGAGTGTGGGCAACTAACCTGACGCCTCAACCCATTTTTTTATAGTTCTTATGGGTGAACTCGCCGCACATATTAGCTCACTATTTCAACGGGTGATAAAAATAGCTACCCCAGGTGACACCGCGGGGAGGTCAGTGTTCACAATTCAGATGAAAGAAGGACCACACCCTTTGTAGACCTTGAAAAATATTCTTTAAAAATTCGCGCCTTTTGTAGACCTTGAAAAATATTCTTTAAAAATCCGCGCCTTTTGTAGACCTTGAAAAAATTCTTTAAAAATCCGCGCCTTTTGTAGACCTTGAAAAATATTCTTTTAAAATCCACGGCTTTTGTAGACCTTGAAAAATATTCTTTAAAAAAGCCACGCCTTGTTTGGGCCTTGAAAAAATATTCTTTAAAAATTCAAAGCCCCGTATAGTCATCAACAAATATTGTGCAAAAAAATAAGGCTTTAATATGAATTTAATCACTTTTACCTTTATAACGGCTAAGGTGTTGATACCTGTCCACTACGCTCCGGCACCAAATCGTTTGCCTCTTTGCAACTGGGATTATTGTAATTGAAAACTTGTTGTTGTTGTTGTAAAGACCAAAGAAGTATCGCTTGTAATTACTGACATTAAAACAAGGTGGGACGTGCGTTGTGTAAATATTAATTGAATTACATGTGTAATACAAAACAAAAACAACACGTGTGCAATGGACACAAGTTACACACATTGGTTGATAATATGAACCCAGAACGGACGGCTCTGTTTGCAGGTTGGCTGTGAAATGCAATTGGGAAGAAGTCTTTCAAATGTAGAGACTCTACAATGGCAGGGTGGAAATAGGCTAGAAATTAAGTTGTTTCGAATGGTGTTGCAGGGAGATTAGAATACTTTGTTGTATAAATTTAGAAGAAAAAATGCAAGATAAGGAACTAATATTTCCTGAAGTTTTGTTCTTACAAATTTTGAAGGATTGTCAATGAATTTTTGAAGTTAAAAAAAATTTTAAGTCTGAATAAAAATAGGTGTGAATTTTGTACAATTATTTTTTAAGAGTTATTAGTTAGATATTTTGAAAATATTTTTTGAGTCACTGTAATTTTGCATCAATATTTGTTCTATGGTTTCTTCTTGAAAGAAAAAATCCTTCATAACTCCATTATCGACTTACTTCCAATAATTACTGAATATCTTTCAAAGTAAAAAGTAAATAAACCAACATTTAGTTAGCATGTAACGCTAAATTGGTTCAAAAACGTATTGGTTCAGTCTTTCAAACATTTCAACCGTATGTCACAATGTTATAAACTGTTTACCTTTGCTTAATGCGCATTCGATGTTTTTCCTGTAAATGTAAATACCAAGTAAAATATTTGATTTATTTGTTCTCCTTCTTCTTGGGTACAATTGTCATAATGGTTATAATTGGCTTAAATGCAAATGATCCCTAGATAACTTCATTAAAGGGAACCTAAATGACCAAATCAGATCACTTAACACGGTTCAGTGAATTCCAGGGAATTTTATTAAAATGGTGTTACATAGAATAAATTATTCTAGACAGCTGACGGATAACTCAATTTTGTGTTCTAATTTCGATACAATTCTTTTGTTTTTTCTCTTATGTGGTTCTAACAGAAGTCATTTGAAAATTCAAATTTATTCAAAAATAATTTTTAAACCCATGTTCAAATTAACGATAATTTCAACATCATTCTGTACAAAATAGTTAAAAAGCAAAATGTTCTAATTAATATTTGAATAATAATGGAGAGAGAGGGTGGGTGGTTAATGTAGTGACCCATCGGTCTCGCCCAATTAAAAGCGATGTTTAACGCCGTTTCAGCTAGGATTCTTTCGTCTGCTTAACATACTGGTTCAAATCCATCCTCGGTTAAGTTCCTTAAGATACTAATAATAGTGGTGGCCCTCAGAAGTGGTGACAGGATCCCTCCCTGCAGTGTCTCTTGTCCTACTTTGTCCCTGATAGTTATGTCTTGTAGGCTGCAGTTTATCCATCTATTCCTTAGCATATGGCTGACCCAGTCTATAATTTCCTGTTTCGGAGCTGATATTATTAAAGGCTCCTTCGATTGACATCGAAGACTGCAAACTGCTAAAGTGTACATTTTCTTAACGAAAGTTCCTTCGATGTGGTGTACTAACTCATGTAAAACGGTTTCCACCGATCTCCCCTTTACGTACGCATGCGTTTTATAGTTCAGCGTGTCGTTGGAGATGCTGCTCTTTATCATGGTGTCGATTGTCCGTTCCATGGTTTTGAGTAAAAATGAAGCAAGGCTTATTGGACGGTAAGCTTTCGGTGTTGCGTAGTTTGCATTGCCGGGCTTGGGTGTGAAGACTACCCTGGCTTCCTGCCAGGCCTTGGGTGCGTACGCAAACCTTATGCATGCGTTAAAGAGTGCCGCTAAAGATATCATCAAATTTATCATATTATAGTCAACCTCTTTTTGTAAAAGAGCGGGGAAGACGTTGTCTGCCCCTGTCGCTTTATATGGTGAGAAGCACTTTATAGCATCTCGTACCATTGATTCATCGATCTTATGTTCCTCAGATCTTGCTTCCCTTGTTGCAGTAACGTCATCATTTATCGATGGGTTCGGTGGGAAGTGAGCGTTCATCAGTAGCCTTACTATTTCTTCAGTTGTTTCCATCTTTTTGCCATCACTATCTACCATCGTTTCGGCTTGAGTGTGGGTTTTTGACAGAATCTTTTTTTATTTTTGAGACATTGTTTACGCTATCGGCCTGTTCACAGAAGATTTTCCAGGAGTTGCGTTTGGCGGTTCTTGTCATTTTGTTGTATTCTTTCAGCTTATCGTGGAAGTTGTCCCAGTATACTGTAGATTGCTTGCGGCGTGCTCTATTATAAAGTGTTCGCATATCTTTCCCTTTATTTCGAATCTCCCCCGTCATCCAGGGTTTTTCAAAGGCAGATTTTCTTTCTCGAAGAGGACAACTTTCTTCGAATGACTTTACTATTGCTTCCGCTAAGTTATTATTAGTACTACCCCACGCAATGTGGTGTGAGTTAGAACGTGACATATTGTACAGGTTTTCGGTCGAGAACTTAATTTATGTGGTTTAATCCAGAGACCTTGTTTTTAACAGTACATCGTTCCTAGATTAGACCGATGTGTATATTACCTGTAATTAGTTTTTCAATAAGATCTTCATGGGAGTCGGTTATCTTCTCCTCGACTCCCTCGCCTTTGTTTCTGGGTGTTTCTTTCTCGCTACTCTTTTTGGCTGCTTCTTCTTTTCCAACCCTCGACTTCCCAATCTTGAAGTAGATTTGCCATTGAAGACATGTCCAAGTCTACCACAAGGAGAGTCCCTTATTTGTTCTTCTCGCTGTGGAAGACTTCCCACTTCTTCACCAGCAGTGTCTTGTTTTGTAGACAAAAGACTTCAAGGATATCCTCTGTCGTGATGTCGCTGCCCCAGCCTCTGACGAAGACTGTAGCTTTTTGTAGGTGGGGAATGTCTCTTTTCCTCACAAGCTTTAATTTGATTGCCTCGTCCGTGGAGGCAATACTTGCCACTAAATTCTTTAGGACCTCAATGCTCTTTGAGGACTCGAACTCCAGCATTAGGAAATGCCCTTTGATCTCGCAGCTATCCAGATCTATGGACTCTCCTTGTAGCGCCTTCTGGCAACCTTTGCATGGCGATGGCGGCTCCTTACCGATTGTTGCTACTGCCTTCCTCTTACGTTAAAGGCGGGTATTCATTTAGGGATTCCCAGTCTTAACGGAAGATCTCGGCGTAGCGCTCGTCTTCTCGTCGATGGATTCTGTGGCCAGCCTCCTTGACTTGGGGTCTTGCATAGCTTTCTCTTGTTATCGGTCGACGTGAACCTCTTTTTCTTTTTTGTAGGTTTGGCATTGGTCTGCTCCTCCGGAGACCTTATCCTCTTCGCCGCTTCCGAGGAAGTGGACGGAAGGTGAGGGTTATCCTTCTGGCCATCACTTTGCTGTTCGATTTTGTTTCTCCGGTTCGTCCTGGCCAGTTTTCGTCTTTGTGCACTAGCTGGTGCAGATAGCTGGTTTTTCTTTGTTCTTGCTCACTTCTTCCACCATTCTATCGGCCTTTTCGCTCTTCCGGCATTCTAGGACTGTTATATGGGTCTTACTTTCTTGGTCAGACCCGGAGTTAGAATTCGAGTCTCCACCTGCCTCGTTTCTGAAATCAAGTTCGTTTTTGCCTGCGACTACAGATGCCAAAGCACCCACATCTGTAGGAGATGTTTGCACCGTAACGTTTAGCTGATAGTAATGAAATAGTATGATCATCCAACTTCCCCCTATCCGCCAGGGGGGACGCGCACGCTAGGAGACTGGCAACTTCCTGACAACTAGCCTTCGAAAAATATTTTTTAAAATTTTTTTTTTTTAATCCTCGCCTTGTCTAGCCTACAAGAAATTATTTTTTTAAAAAATGCAAATCTTCCGGTAGTCCTCAGAGGACTACTTTTTTCTATAGAAAAAAAATTAATCCTCAGTCCCCTGAGGACTACTTTTTCTATATAAAAAATGCTCAGTTTCATTGTTTTTTTTTTTTTTTTCTTAAAAAAATATTGCCTTCCTCTTCATCATTTTTTTTTTGTCTGATATTGATCTTCGAAACCTTTAATAATTCCTCGTTTTTTTCTCTTTTCCTTCGTTTCTTTCCAGGTTGTCCACTCACTACAAGTTCACACTGTTTGAAATGTAATCGAGAGGGTTGCATCAAGTGCACCTTTTATTTGGTCACCGATACCCGCCAGTGTGTCGAACGCTGTCCATCTGGCTACGTTGATCAATGGTCGGCACATACAGAGTTCATGGGTCGCGTATGTGTACCCATTGGCTATTCCGGTGCTCTCATGGCTGCCTTGGCCGGCATGTTTGGTGGCTTTCTGGTCTGTCTGTCCATACTCGCCGTGGCTGTGATGCTGGTGAAACGTCGCCGCAGACGTAAGGCCATTAAACAGAAATTGATTAATGAAAATACCATGGATCGTTCGGATTTTCTACGTCAGTTGAATGATATGCGACCAAATGCGGAATATTTTCTAGCCATGTTAAATGATACCCGTCGGCAGATACGAAAATTATATTTGGCTGGAGATGTGGCGGCAGCGAATTCCTATCGCCCGATTGTGCGGGATTTGGCAAGGATTTTGATTTTACTGAATAGGCCGATCGAGTTGATACCAGCCGCTCCACACGATTGGAATCGTTTGTATACATGGTCTGAGCAGGTGCTCGAACGTTATAGGCCTCAGGTAGGCCAGCTGATAGATTTCTTCCAAAATTCAAATGGTGTTGATGTTGATGAATTTGATGCCACCTCAGTGTATCGCCAAAAGGTGGGCGGTGGAGGGTTCTACAAGCAGAGTGCCACCCTGCAGTCTTCATCGAATTTGAATGGTGGTAAAGGAGGTGGTGGCAGCGGAGGCGGTGGAAAATCACAAAAAATGCATCTTTTCGGTTCGCTGATTAGTTTGCACGAATTCGAGGAGCCTCGACCCTCCGACCCGTTTGGCAGTAGCTTTAACACCCTGAAAAGTGGCAATCTCATATCAGATCTCAATGCTAGTTCATTGTGGCTGGAGGATGAGTTCTATAAATTAGGTTTTCGACCGCAAGATGAAATAACGACTGAACTGTAGATTAGAAAAAAAAAAAAAATATTTAAAAAAATCCTCTTCATCTTTGCGAAGTTATTTTTTTCTGTTATTTTAAAATGTTTTTTTGTTAACTGAAAAAGAAGATTTTTTTTAAAACTTTATTTTTTCCCAAAAAAATAAAAGTTTTTCGTTGTCACCTGTGAATATGTTTTTAATTTTTTAGTTTAATTTAATTAATTAAATTACAATTATGTACTTGTGTATTTGATCTTAATTTATATGTATGTATATCCGGAAGTATTATTGTCGGTCCAAACTAAATGTCTAAGGAAAAAAATAAATAAATTTTGAAACTCAAATAACTACAAACAAGTGCTCAAATGAATAGAACAAAGATTGAAGTGAATAAAAAAATGTGTAAATAAGAAGAAAAACAAACGAAATTATTTTTACATTTTTTAGAAATTAAGTTCAAAAAAATTAATGAAGAAAAAATTGCAGTAGATTTTGGTTAAAAAGGAATTTTGAAATTTTTATATTTTTTTCTATACAAAAAGGAGTCCACAGGGACCTGTGGATTTTTTTCTATAGAAAAAAAGGAGTCCACAGGGACTTGTGGAACTTTTTTCTATAGAAAAAAGTGTCCACAGAGATATGTGGATTTTTTTTTTTTTTCTACAGAAAAAAATTCCACAGTAGTTTTTTCTATAGAAAAAAATTCCACAGTTCTCTGTGGACTCTTTTTTCTATAGAAAAAAATTCCACAGTTCTCTGTGGACTCTTTTTTCTATAGAAAAAAATTCCACAGTTCTCTGTGGACTCTTTTTTCTATAGAAAAAAATTCCACAGTTCTCTGTGGACTCTTTTTTCTATAGAAAAAAGTTCCACAGTTCTCTGTGGACTCTTTTTTCTATAGAAAAAAATTCCACAGTTCTCTGTGGACTCTTTTTTCTATAGAAAAAAATTCCACATTTCTCTGTGGACTCTTTTTTCTATAGAAAAAAATTCCACATTTCTCTGTGGACTCTTTTTTCTATAGAAAAAAATTCCACATTTCTCTGTGGACTCTTTTTTCTATAGAAAAAAAATCCACAGTTCTCTGTGGACTCTTTTTTCTATAGAAAAAAATTCCACAGTTCTCTGTGGACTCTTTTTTCTATAGAAAAAAATTCCACAGTTCTCTGTGGACTCTTTTTTCTATAGAAAAAAATTCCACAGTTCTCTTTGGACTCTTTTTTCTATAGAAAAAAAATTCCACAGTTCTCTGCGGACTCTTTTTTCTATAGAAAAAAATTCCACAGTTCTCTGTGGACACTTTTTTCTATAGAAAAAAATTTCACAGTTCTCTGTGGACACTTTTTTCTATAGAAAAAAATTCCACAGATCTCTGTGGACACTTTTTTCTATAAAAAAAAACACAGTTCTCTGTGGACACTTTTTTCTATAAAAAAAATCCACAGTTCTCTGTGGACACTTTTTTCTATAGAAAAAAATTCCACAGTTCTCTGTGGACTCTTTTTTCTATAGAAAAAAATTCCACAGTTCTCTGTGGACTCTTTTTTCTATAGAAAAAAATTCCACAGTTCTCTGTGAACTCTTTTTTTTATAGAAAAAAATTCCACAGTTCTCTGTGAACTCTTTTTTCTATAGAAAAAAATTCCACAGTTCTCTGTGGACTCTTTTTTCTATAGAAAAAAAAAATCCACAGTTATCTGTGGACTCTTTTTTTTATTAGAAAAAAATTCCACAGTTCTCTGTGGACTCGTTTTTTCTATTGAAAAAAAATTCCACAGTTCTCTGTGGACTCGTTTTTTCTATAGAAAAAATTCCACAGTTCTCTGTGGACTCGTTTTTTTTATCGAAAAAATTTCACAGTTCTCTGTGGACACTTTTTTCTATAAAAAATTCCAAAGTTGTCTGTGGAACCTTTTTTTCTATAGAAGAAATTATTTTTTTAATTTTCAAAATTTTTAATTTTCTTTATACACAAAATCTACTGTTTTTTTTATTATTACTATTTAAGTAAAGAAAATTGTAATATACAAAAAATTCTCTAGCTATTATATTTACACAACTACATATTAATGTACACCTTCTCTATGTAATACAAAAAATAATATTGTGCCTTATCCCCACACCTTTAACCAAAAAAACAAACTCTCATAAGGTGTTAATCTCTACCATACAAAATAAATCATGCACATTATTTTCAATTTAAAACAAAAATGCTTCCACCATCCAACCTTGAGTTTCACGGTCTTCCTCCTCTTTACACCACAAGCTTTTATTTATTATTTGTTTTCAAGCTCTCTCTACTGTCTTCCACTCGATTTGATTTCATTTATTATTGATTTTTAAAACACCATAACCACCACAACAACTATAACAATAAAAAAACATTCCATATGGATTAAAAACTAAATAATGTATTTATGTTTATAATTTCGAATTATTTGTTGAAATTCATTGTGAAAAATTTGTATTTTTTTTTTTGTCTTTTAATTTTTTTTTTGTTAAACTAGTCACAAAGAATATTGTACACAAAAAGTAAACACACACCCCCATGCGTCTCAAAAAAAGTAGTAACTAATAATCAAAATAATGTTTTTGAAAATTGTATATTTATTTTTTTAAGTTTATATTGAAAAAAAAATTATTGCAAAATAATAAAAAATATATATTTCTGTATCTCTTTACGCCCTTTGTATATTATTTTTATTTCAAATCAATGATTTGTCGATATTTAGTTTAGCAATATTAGTCTATAAACAAGCAAAAACCAACAAACAAATAAATATATTTAAAGAAAACAAAATAAAAAATTAAATAAATTAAAAAATCTAAAAATTTTGATTTTTTATTTCAACTATAGAATTCAATTCAAAGCTGAATTTCCTCGACCCATTGGTACAAAATTTATTAAAAACGGAGTAGATTTATTAAAAATATGTTTTTCGAGACATGTAAAGGCGTAGATTTCTTAAAAATATGTTTCCGAGGTGTAGAATTATTAAAAATATTTTTTCCGAGGCGTAGATTTATTAAAAATATTTTTTCCGAGGCGTAGATTTATTAAAAATATTTTTTCCGAGGCGTAGATTGATTAAAAATATTTTTTCCGAGGCGTAGATTTATTAAAAATATTTTTTCCGAGGCGTAGATTTATTAAAAATATTTTTTCCGAGGCGTAGATTTATTAAAAATATTTTTTCCGAGGCGTAGATTTATTAAAAATATTTTTTCCGAGGCGTAGATTTATTAAAAATATTTTTTCCGAGGCGTAGATTTATTAAAAATATTTTTTCCGAGGCGTAGATTTATTAAAAATATTTTTTCCGAGGCGTAGATTTATTAAAAATATTTTTTCCGAGGCGTAGATTTATTAAAAATATTTTTTCCGAGGCGTAGATTTATTAAAAATATTTTTTCCGAGGCGTAGATTTATTAAAAATATTTTTTCCGAGGCGTAGATTTATTAAAAATATTTTTTCCGAGGCGTAGATTTATTAAAAATATTTTTTCCGAGGCGTAGATTTATTAAAAATATTTTTTCCGAGGCGTAGATTTATTAAAAATATTTTTTCCGAGGCGTAGATTTATTAAAAATATTTTTTCCGAGGCGTAGATTTATTAAAAATATTTTTTCCGAGGCGTAGATTTATTAAAAATATTTTTTCCGAGGCGTAGATTTCGAACTTTCACAAAATGCCAATTTTCTGTTATATTACATTAATTTCAATCGCTATTGACAATATGGAATAAAACTTTACAATTTCCCCTACCCATTGGTGCAAATTTTATGAAAATCGGTTAAGTATTCGCTGAGTTATTTGCATTTGAATTCAACCATGATGCGAAACATAGCTACTGTTCGGTGCTGGGCGCCTATTACCTGAAAATGAAAAATCACACAAAACTGCATCTTTTACCAAAGGCAAGTTTTCGTCTTTCAAAAGGGTTGCTGAATACTATAGCATACTTTCAGGCGTAGGGTATAGTACTTAGGGAATATTATAATTTTGTGAGTCACCCTATCACATTGTTTGTATAATTTTGTGAA
>NW_026883405.1:0-48205 GCF_032173495.1 Musca vetustissima
ATTAGTATAGATTATTTATTTTTTCTGTTTCTATTTTATTTCTTTATTTCCATTGTTTAATTAAGCAAGCTACCAGTTTTAATTTCCGCCTGTCTACATAAATTTCAAATAAATCAGAAAAAAATAAAAACAAACGATTTAAAAAATCTGCATAAATTATGACGTATGTCCTTGTTGCTATAAAAAAATGACAAACTGTCATAGCGCGATTATAAACAACAAAGAGAAGGTAAAAAAACTAACTGCATGAATGCAACGGCTTCAAGTAAATACAATCTGAAAGGCCATACGATGACGATGGCGAAGTGTTGGTTACCAAGTCACTGAATGGGATTTGTTGTTTTTGTACACGAAATACTGTTGGCTCTTGTTGTTTTTGTTGTCCCGACAGAGAGAGAGAAAAAACTATGACTTTGGCATGCAATTAGTTAGCATTATGTTCCTTGTCATGACATACAATAATAAAGTCGGTCGTTCGATTGCTTTAAGAAGTGATTTTTCTTTTGGGTCTATGGATGGTTGAGAAAAATTATTTAAAAAATCCACGCCTTTGGGTCTATGGATGGTTGAGAAAAATTATTTAAAAAATCCACGCCTTTGGGTCTATGGATGGTTGAGAAAAATTATTTAAAAAATCCACGCCTTTGGGTCTATGGATGGTTGAGAAAAATTATTTAAAAAATCCACGCCTTTGGGTCTATGGATGGTTGAGAAAAATTATTTAAAAAATCCACGCCTTTGGGTCTATGGATGGTTGAGAAAAATTATTTAAAAAATCCACGCCTTTGGGTCTATGGATGGTTGAGAAAAATTATTTAAAAAATCCACGCCTTTGGGTCTATGGATGGTTGAGAAAAATTATTTAAAAAATCCACGCCTTTGGGTCTATGGATGGTTGAGAAAAATTATTTAAAAAATCCACGCCTTTGGGTCTATGGATGGTTGAGAAAAATTATTTAAAAAATCCACGCCTTTGGGTCTATGGATGGTTGAGAAAAATTATTTAAAAAATCCACGCCTTTGGGTCTATGGATGGTTGAGAAAAATTATTTAAAAAATCCACGCCTTTGGGTCTATGGATGGTTGAGAAAAATTATTTAAAAAATCCACGCCTTTGGGTCTATGGATGGTTGAGAAAAATTATTTAAAAAATCCACGCCTTTGGGTCTATGGATGGTTGAGAAAAATTATTTAAAAAATCCACGCCTTTGGGTCTATGGATGGTTGAGAAAAATTATTTAAAAAATCCACGCCTTTGGGTCTATGGATGGTTGAGAAAAATTATTTAAAAAATCCACGCCTTTGGGTCTATGGATGGTTGAGAAAAATTATTTAAAAAATCCACGCCTTTGGGTCTATGGATGGTTGAGAAAAATTATTTAAAAAATCCACGCCTTTGGGTCTATGGATGGTTGAGAAAAATTATTTAAAAAATCCACGCCTTTGGGTCTATGGATGGTTGAGAAAAATTATTTAAAAAATCCACGCCTTTGGGTCTATGGATGGTTGAGAAAAATTATTTAAAAAATCCACGCCTTTGGGTCTATGGATGGTTGAGAAAAATTATTTAAAAAATCCACGCCTTTGGGTCTATGGATGGTTGAGAAAAATTATTTAAAAAATCCACGCCTTTGGGTCTATGGATGGTTGAGAAAAATTATTTAAAAAATCCACGCCTATTAGTCTAAGGATGGTTGAAAAAAATTATTTAAAAAATCCACGCCTATTAGTCTAAGGATGGTTGAAAAAAATTATTTAAAAAATCCACGCCTATTAGTCTAAGGATGGTTGAAAAAAATTATTTAAAAAATCAACGCCTATTAGTCTAAGGATGGTTGAAAAAAATTATTTAAAAAATCCACGCCTTTGGGTCTATGGATGGTTGAAAAAAATTATTTAAAAAATCCACGCCTATTAGTCTAAGGATGGTTGAAAAAAATTATTTAAAAAATCCACGCCTATTAGTCTAAGGATGGTTGAAAAAAATTATTTAAAAAATCCACGCCTATTAGTCTAAGGATGGTTGAAAAAAATTATTTAAAAAATCCACGCCTATTAGTCTAAGGATGGTTGAAAAAAATTATTTAAAAAATCCACGCCTATTAGTCTAAGGATGGTTGAAAAAAATTATTTAAAAAATCCACGCCTATTAGTCTAAGGATGGTTGAAAAAAATTATTTAAAAAATCCACGCCTATTAGTCTAAGGATGGTTGAAAAAAATTATTTAAAAAATCCACGCCTATTAGTCTAAGGATGGTTGAAAAAAATTATTTAAAAAATCCACGCCTATTAGTCTAAGGATGGTTGAAAAAAATTATTTAAAAAATCCACGCCTATTAGTCTAAGGATGGTTGAAAAAAATTATTTAAAAAATCCACGCCTATTAGTCTAAGGATGGTTGAAAAAAATTATTTAAAAAATCCACGCCTATTAGTCTAAGGATGGTTGAAAAAAATTATTTAAAAAATCCACGCCTATTAGTCTAAGGATGGTTGAAAAAAATTATTTAAAAAATCCTCGCCTATTAGTCTAAGGATGGTTGAAAAAAATTATTTAAAAAATCCACGCCTATTAGTCTAAGGATGGTTGAAAAAAATTATTTAAAAAATCCACGCCTATTAGTCTAAGGATGGTTGAAAAAAATTATTTAAAAAATCCACGCCTATTAGTCTAAGGATGGTTGAAAAAAATTATTTAAAAAATCCACGCCTATTAGTCTAAGGATGGTTGAAAAAAATTATTTAAAAAATCCACGCCTATCAGTCTAAGGATGGTTGAAAAAAATTATTTAAAAAATCCACGCCTATTAGTCTAAGGATGGTTGAAAAAAATTATTTAAAAAATCCACACCTATTAGTCTAAGGATGGTTGAAAAAAATTATTTAAAAAATCCACGCCTATTAGACTAAGGATGGTTGAAAAAAATTATTTAAAAAATCCACGCCTATTAGTCTAAGGATGGTTGAAAAAAATTATTTAAAAAATCCACGCCTATTAGTCTAAGGATGGTTGAAAAAAATTATTTAAAAAATCCACGCCTATTAGTCTAAGGATGGTTGAAAAAAAAAAATATTTAAAAAATCCAGACCTTTGGGTCTATGGATGGTTGAGAAAAAAATCTTTAAAAATCCAAGCCTTTGGGTCTATGGATGGTTGAAAAAAAATCTTTAAAAATCCAAGCCTATGGGTCTATAGATAGCTGAACAAAATTCTTTAAGAAATCTGCGCCTACAGATGGTTAAAAAATTCTTTAAACATTCCACGCTTATGGGAATATATATGGTGGGCAAAAAATTATTCAGGCCAGGCAAACTAGAGATTTTTATTCATATTACAGTGTAAATTTAAATCCGCATCAATAACATCCCTTTCCATATTGCAACTTTACAATGCATTCGATTTCATTTTCAATTAGCTGTAAACTATTCGTAATTCATATTTCAATCAATCGCATATTGATAGCTCAATATCAAAAATCATTGAATTAGTAATTCATTGTATTTTATAGCATATTTTGGATGTATCCTGATGCGAATGAGTAACATATTCTGCCATAATTATCAATCAATCACACATACGCCACATTGGATCCGTTACTAATAATATCCATGAAAGATGGAATATGAAAAAAAAAACAATCACTTTGTGAATTCATTCAACCATCATTAGCCATTTGAATGGGTAAATTGAAATAAATTAGCTCGTCCTTAAATAGAATATAAAATATTTGTTGGGAGAAATCCCAATATAGCATGGCCTGCATTTCGAATGTGAGTGAATGGCAATTTGCGATAATAGGAAAAATTGGTATTTATTCAATTTGGACTTTTGTGCTGTCATGAGGGAGAAAGTTTGTAAAGTGTAAGTATTTAATATGTATTTCGTAGGAGAAACTTTATTTGAATGATTTGAATTTTATGTCTTTAATAAGAAAAATGGGTATATAAAATATGGGAAACTATAGCTCAACGTAAATGCCGAAATTATAATCTGTGCTAATTGATGAAATATTTCTAGAAGGAAATTCACTACCTCATAATATTTTGGTCTTGACAGTTAACAGTCTGGAAAATTTACGATTGGCAAATACACCAAAAATACTCCTTCTAATCCAAATTTACCCAGACATATTTAAAGAAAAAAAAGCTACTATCCTTCTAATTGCTGAAAGCGTAAATTTTTAATAACCGAACTTTTACTAACTTTCATTAAATTCATAGGTTGTTTAAACTTTATATAGTAGTTCTCAAACATACGACACTAATACCAATGCAAAAGCATAAAAAAACACATTTCGTTTTGAATATTAAAGTGGGTCCATTTCAAACATGTTTTAAAGCAAGTGGAAAAAGCTTTAAGTTTGGCCGGGTCGAACTTTGGATACCCTTCACCATAGGTATGCTTACAGACACTTGCAATGCAAATATAGGGAACATACCAAAAATAGGACGTATACCGATAATTCGACAACCCGATTTATGTAAACCATTATGTACACCAAATACAAATTTTACCCCAAAACGATATTCAAAACGCATGGTAGGGTATAAAATCCACAAACTACTGCCTAAAGGGGACCAGTACTGATTACATAGTGTAGGAATTAGTGAATCTTTGGGGTTATCATTAAGTGAGGGCTATGCCTAATTCATTATCGATATATGTCAATTTCGAACCTAATATTTTTGTTTTGTGTGTCAGTTCTTTCCTTTAGTAGGTATAATTATATGGAGGAGATGCCTAAATGCTGGCCGATATATTTCATTATCGTCAGGTTCGAGATTTTTATCACGATTTTCCTAGAAGGCAGAATGATTACAACAGATGGCTAAATCGTCTTAGAATTCCATACTTTGTAGGGTAGAAACTGGTTATTTAAATATATATAGCGACTTTGATACACCATTTACCTTAAATCGGGCGAAACTATATATGAGAGCTATATCTAAATCTGAACCGACTTTCAAGAAACTTAGCACACGTCATTCTAGGCTTAATTTAATACGCTGTGCCAAAATTCGTGCAAATCAAATGATTTTCAGGGACTTTGTTGCACCATTTACCTAAAATCGGGCGAATCTATATATGGGAGCTATATCTAAATCTGAACCGATTTTAACGAAACTTAGCACACATCATTCTAGACTAAATTCAAAACGCTATGCCAAAATTCGTGCAAATCAGATGATTTTCAGGGACTTTGGTGCACCATTTACCTAAAATCGGGCGAATCTATATATGGGAGCTATATCTAAATCTGAACCGATTTTAACGAAACTTAGCACACATCATTCTAGACATAATTCAGAAGGCTATACTAAATTTCGTGGAAATCGAAAGATATTTAGGGACTTTGGTACCCCATTTACATTAAATCGAACGAAACTATATATGGGAGTTATATCTAAATCTGCACCGATTTTTCCCAATTTCAATAGGGTTTGTCCTTGGGCCAAGTAAGTGACATGTGACAAATTTCATCCAAATCGGATCATAAATGCGACCTGCACTTTGTTCACAAAAATACTTGGACGGACGGACGGACGAACAGACGGACATGCATAAATCGACTCAGAAAGTGATTCTATGCATATTCTCAAAAGGAACCAAGGGTCTATCTCGATTATTTTTGCCTGTTACAAACATATGCACAAAGACATAATACCCTGTACCACAGTGTGGTGAAGGGTATAAAAACGCGCTAAATAACCCCAAAATTCTGAAAATTGGACGGACGGGGCCGACCATACGATACCCTACACAACTACCACGAACTCAAACTTTCTGAGGATGTTTATTCCGAGTCTGAGTAATATTTCGTGATATTTGCCCCTCTTGTCCGATTAGAGGTTAACAACACCTCTTCCTTACTATTTTCGAATATTCAGTACAGTCCTTCTAATTACTTGTCCAGATTGCCTTCACGGTGGGTTGTGTTGTGATTTTTGGATTATCTACTCGAAAACACACAAAAAATTATATTCTCCGTCCATTTCATCCCAAAATTTTAATCTGATCATCACCGAAAATTATAGGCGTTGTTCTTGACCATAACTGGAACCTCATGAACAATTTCAAAGCCATCAGCGCCATATTTCTCCCTCTAATGTGGTAATGGGTTACTAAATAATATCTGAATACGTAAGCACCTGTAAATATTTGACTGTAACTCCCACATCTGAGTAGATACATCACTATATTTGGTATCAATTTAAAGGCCAACCACTCCTCTTGGATATGCTATCAACTCCTGGGGTCTACATCCTCCAGGAGTAAATATATATGCCATAGAATACAAATTTTGTCATTTTTCACACAAAAGTCAGGGTCCATTTGACCCGCTAAATATTGACCGATCTTTATCAAAACATGCATGCTTATTCTCTGGCCCTATCCCCTTCTCCATGTAAAAATTCGCGGTGTTTGGGCCATAATTGCGGCCTCTGGAGCGACCAGAAAAACCGACAAAAATATAGTATTTGGTCCATTTCATCCCCTAAATATTAACCGATCTTTTCCAAAAACAATAGGGGTCTTCATTGGCCAGAACCCATCCTACATGCAAAATTTCGTGAAGATTGGTCCATAACTGTGGCCTGTATCGTGTTTACAAATTATAATGGACAGACGGACGGACGGACACACATGTCTAGATCGACTCAGCTAGTCGAGATATGACGATCGGTATACTTAAAGGTGGGTCTAGGACCAATATTTCGCGGCGTTACAAACATTTGGGGCTGCACAAAGCTATAATACCCTGACAACATAGTTGTGTAGGGTATAACTAATATACGATCCATACTATGGTGGAGGGTTTAAAAATATTCTTTAAAAATCCACGCCTATTCTAGACCCTGGGAAAATATTCTTTAAAAAATCAATGACTATTTTATACCCTGGACATAAAAAAATATTCTTTAAACCAGTGACCGGAGCAGTATAGTCGGACGTGCCGACCATACGATACCCTACACAATTACCACGTAACTCAACCATTCTGCGGATGTTTATTCCGAGGCAGGACAATATTTGGTGATATTTGCAACCTCTTGCCCGATTGGAGGTCAACAGCACCTCTTCTTTACACTGACATATTTTCCGAATATTACTAATATTGTACCCTTCTAATTAATTCTCCAGATTCTCTTCACCGTGGGTTGTGTTGTGATGTTCGTCTTATAATTGTGCCCTATATATCGACTCGAAAAAAGCAAAAAAAAAGTGGTAGGTCCACTTCATTCCAAAATTATAATCTAATCATCACTGAAAATAATAGGCGTTATCCTTGACAATAACTGGAACAACTTACAAAATGTCAAGGCTATCAGTGTTGTGTTTCCGTCCTCTAGTCTGTCAATGGGTTACTAAGTAATATCTGAATACATATCCGAGTACATGCCGCAATATAATTGTTATCAATTTAAAAAAAATCCCTGAAAAATATCCTTTAGAAAGTCCTGAACAAATATTCTTAGAAAATGACGCCTGTATTGGTCCCTGAAAAAAAAATATTCTTAAACCAGTGAGCGGAGCAGAATAGTCGGACGGGGCCGACCATATAATACCCTACACAACTTCCACGAAAATCTAACTTTACGTTATTTGCACCCTCTTGAAACCTATTATTATCTGATCATCACCGAACGTTATAGGCGTTGTCCTTGAACATAACTGAAATCTCATGGAAATTTTCAAAGCGATCAGCGCTATATTTCCGCTCTCTAGTGTGGTTTTGGGTTACGTAATACGTAAGCACCTGTAAATATTTAAGTGTAGCTTCCACATCTGAGTACATTCGACCATACATTTGGTATCAATTTAAAGGTCAACCACTCCTCTTGAACATACTATCAACTTTTTGGGCCTAGGTCCTTCAGGGGCAAATATATACACCATAGAATACAAATTTTATTATTTTTCACACAAAAGTCAGGATCCATTTGACCCGCTAAATATTGACCGATCTTTATCAAAACAGGCATGCTTAATCTTTGGCCCGATCCCCTTCTCTATGCAAAAATTCGCGGTGTTTGGGCCATAATTGCGACCTCTGGTGGTCTTCATTGGCCAAAACCCATCTACATGCAAAATTTCGTGAAGATTGATCAATAACTGTGGCCTGTATCGTGTTTACAAATTCTAATGGACAGACGGACGGACACACATGTCTTGATCGACTCAGCTAGTCGAGATATGACGATCGGTATACTTAAAGGTGGGTCTAGGACCAATATTTCGCGGCGTTACAAACATTTGGGGCTGCACAAAGCTATAATACCCTGACAACATAGTTGTGTAGGGTATAACAATTCCCGCCTTGTTTTGGTGCCTGGAAAAAAATACTCTTTTTAAAAGTCCACGCTCTATAGGTACTTAAAGATTATTAAATAAACACTAAAAATCCACCCTTATAGGTGGGACTATATAAAACTCAATTCACCAAATGGTGTTATTTTCACCCTTATTTCTCCTAATGGTCCTCCAGAATAATTCTGAAGACTCATTCCAAAATCCCACTCTATTTCCTATTACTTGTTTCCCCAACACATTATTTTTTCTTATTCAGGCGAAATATCTATCTTCACAATTCGTAGAACCGCTTGAATAAATTCTCACACCTAAATACGACCACTTACCGGATCTACTGATATAACAGAGATTATTTAGCATTTGAAACAAATGCTAAAACAAAAAACGAAGTAAACTGGAATATAATACAGCCAACGAATGTAGACTTCCTCTGCTTTCCAATTGCCATTTGCACAATCAACAGTATTCGCTTTCACCATGGAGCTTAGATGGATTTAGTACCCCACTCCGAAAAAAAAGCAAAACAAAAAATACGAACAAAACTTTATATGAAGAGCACAAAACCATGGTCATAAATGAATTTGAAATCTACCTCGACAAAACGACGAAGATGAAAAAAAAAACTAAAAAAATGGCTCTCAAATGGATGCATTTGGAGCAAATGCACGTTGGTTTTGCATTGACTTATTTGTGAGTGTGTGTGTGTTGCTGTGTATGTGAGTAAGATCATGATACTGGTTGTGTTCTGTTTTTTTATTTCTATACCGAAATAAATAAAAATTGTTCAATTACGAATTTGATGGTGGTGGTATATATGTTTGTAGTAGGTATTTTGCGGAGCTAGAAATGCAAATACATTCGAATACAAATATATATGCAACCCCATGCGGGACATACACACAAATACAAAAGAAAAAAATACTATATACATATGTAAGCAACAATACATACATACACACACACACAAACCAAAAACATATCCTCCAAACTCTAGCACCACAAAAAGAGAAAACAATGCCATAACTTCATAAAAAAAGAAAAAAATAAAGAAAGGAAAAATCGAGAGGAAAAACCAAACAATAGTAGAATTGTTTAAAGTTATTCGTGCATAAATTTCTCTTTCTGTTCATATTTTTGTTCATTTTTCAAGCTAAAGCCAGCAATTAGTTTGCATTCTAAAATCTCTACTTTTTAATCCTTTTCAAAAATTAAATTGTTAATTGGTCGAGACAATTAATCCGCTTATGTGTTTCAATCACAAATACGATGGACGGTAAAAAGACAATAGTGTTGATAATACCAATAGAAAAATACTGTATTTAAAGTAATCTGTATTTAAAGTAATCTGCTTCTTCCGCTACATTGGTCACATGGTGGCCGTTCTGCATAAGTAACAAAGTTGACTATCCCGAGGTATATGCCAAAAAATCGTACAAGAAGGGTAGAAGAAGTACAGAAATACATATTTCACCATTGGCCGAAGAAGAGTGATCAAAGTCTGATTTTCATATGTATTCCCACTACGATAAGGTAAAGGTATTCAAATTGTCATTAGCTTTGGAGCACATGGAATACATATTCATCTGAGACCTCAAAAATATATATTTTTCTGATCGTCGATCATTTAATACTGTTGCTGTTTTTGGACGCTTTGGTATGGTCCAATAATGTCATTGATCATTGGCTTCTGTCGTCGTCTTGCCTCCTTTTTTGTGCACGGGACACAGGCTGCTGAGGTTCCAATCATTGGGCATGCATTCTTCTTCATTTCTTTGCAGCTTTTCGACGTCAAATTTCCGTGTTACATTAGATCGTACCTTTGCTGCCACATTAAGACGGGTGCGTACCTTGGCTGCCACAAGGTAATGGTCCGAATGATATTCGCTCCTCGGATCGATCGGACATCTAAAACACTGGATGAATGTCTTCCGTCTATCACAACATGATCGATTTGATTTCTCGTTGTTCGATCGGGAGAAATCCAAGTGGCCTTGTGTATATCGAGATGTTTGAATCTGGTGTGCTAAGTACCATGTTTTTGCTGCCGCAAAGTCAATTAACCTCATGTCTAATGTTTCCTCATGGCGACTGAATTTTCCGACGGTGGGGTCAAAGATATTTTCCTTCCGATTTTTGCATTAAAATCTCCTAGCAGACTTTTAATGTCATGGCCAGGGCAACGGTCATATGCTGTTTGTAGGCCCTCGTAAAATATGTCTATGGCCGGTCATCTTTATCTTCGGTCGGAGCATGGGTGTAAATGAGAATGATGTAGAAGAACTTCGCTTTTATACGGATCATAGCAATTCACTCATCTACTAGAGTGAATCTGGAGACGAGGACTTTTATTCTCCTGCTAACCATAAATCCGCAGCCAAGTTCACGTCTCGTTTCATGGCAGCTATAATACAGGGCGCAATCTTCTGATTTACTTACGCCAGTACTTCCTGAGTATATCCGCCAAAGCGAACACTGCGCCTGTTCTGTTCAACGTGAGCACATTCCAAGTGCAGATTCGCATATCGTGGTCCATTATACGTTTGCGGGGGTCGCCAACATTAAGGGGGTTTGGTTTTCTTTTTTTTTGCGTTTTCATAGTAGGTTCGGTTTTCTGAGTGTGGGCAACTAACTCGACGCCTCAACTCATTTTTTATAGTTCTTATAGGTGAACTCACGGCACATATTAGCTCACTATTTCATCGGGTGATGGAAATAGATATTCCAGGTGGCACCACGGGGAGGTCAGTGTCCACAATTGAGATGAAAGAGAGACCGAGATAAGCCAGGACTTCACCATGCTAAAGCCAATCAGAGCCGTTGAATGGTATCTATCACCCATTTATACATATATATATATATATATATATATACTCATACTTTCGCCCTCTAGTTACATAAAACCAGTATAAATGTCGTTTAGATGGGTTGGCCCAAATGTGTATATCCTCGGCCACATTGTGTGCATTCTAAATTCCTTACATTGGTCGGGCCATTTATATGGTGACTATGTTATGGTGAGAATATTAGTGCAATATGTGTTAGTAGTATGTTAATGCTCTGCAAAAAATGTGTTTTAACCTCCAATATTCCGGAATGCTAAATTATATCCACTACAATGGGAAAAGTATATGAAGGCTCACCGAACCTTACAGCAATATTGATAATTTTTGGGAGGGCGATTTTCTACTCAGTGAGAATGCAAAATATAGAATTACATAGCAACTATATTTGAATTTTTTTTATACCCTCCACCATAGTATGGAGGGTATATTAATTTTGTTTTTCCGTTTGTAATTCATCGAAATAATCATTTCTGGATCAGCATAAAATTCTATGACGATATAGCCATGTCCGTCTGTATGTCCGTATGTCTGTTGTAATCACACTAGGGTCTAAACAAATTGAGATAGATCGCCAAAATTTTGCATAGAGTCGCCGTTTGTCTGCAGCCAGGTCAAGTTCGAAGATGGGCTTTATCTATCCACGTATAGGCATACCTCCCATATAAGGGTACCCCCATATTTTCGGTATTTTGGGGTTATTGAGCGCGTTTTTCAACCGAATTCGCTGAAATTTGGTATATTGGGTTCTTATTGGGTACTAACTGTCTCCACAAAAAATTATAAATACAGGTCCAATTTTTCTGGTAGCCCCCATATAACTGTACCTCTTAATTTTCAGTATTTTGGGGGTTTTTTGATCGTATTTTTCCGCCGAATTAGCTGTAATTTAGTATTTTGATTTCTAAATAGGTACCAAATCTCTCCACAAAAAGTTATGAATATAGATACATATTTTCGGATAGCCCCCATATAAGGGTACCCCCAATTTTCGGTACTTTGGGGTTCTTGAGCACGTTTTTCAACCGAATTTGCTGCAATTTGGTATTTTGTAGTCGTATAGGGTAACAAATTTCCCTACAAAAATTATTAATATTCGCCCCTATAAAGGTTCGATAATGAAGTACAACCGCATTTAGACCTAGCCCCTGTGTGGAGGTTCAGAAAGAGTGCACCGATATTCCCCATCTTCAAATTTGAACTAAGTTTGGAAGAAATAATAAGATGGGCAAAGTTTAGATGAAATCTTAAATTTCTGAAACGGATTTGGTCCAAAGAAACATGGGGTCTAGAACCAATATTTCGATAAGACACATTTTCACCGTGTTAAAGTGTATACACCCTCATTAGCCATATGGCTGAGGGTATAATTATCCATTAAAAATTTCTGAAACTTGTATTATGGTTTACATTATGGTTTACATAATCCGTTTTTAGAAATGTAGGTATAGGTCCATCTTTGGTATGTTCCCTATATTTTCATTTCTAGTACCTGACAGTATATCTATGGTGGAGGGTATCCAAAGTTCGGCCCGGCCGAACTTAACGTTTTTTCACTTGTTAATGTTGATATTTATTTAAAACGTTCATTTTGTTGCGGACAAATACTGTGTCACGAGTAGAACATACGATAGTTTCATTGAATATAATAATTTGAAATATTTCTATAGATTTTTTATATATTATTTATGCGTTACCATTATTCTGCATATTTTAAATATGGACTTTGCGTTCAAATTTATTCCATTAACCGTCCATTAAAAATCCGATATGCTTGTTCTACAAAGTTAATGAATACTATGCTGTTTTCCTTTTTTGTGTTGTGCCCTATCTCTTTATGTTATTTTGTAGATATCTATGTATGTATGTACAACCATAACAATATAAAGTAAATATCAACAGCAAGAGAAATGGGGAGAAATATATTCAATAGATTCCAACAATATATATCTACCAATAGAAATGCATCCTATTGCTAAACAACAAAACTACTACCACATACATACATGCAAACGCACCTACATACATACATATCTTATATTCATAGATACTGGCAGCAAGTTTACAGAGAATACAGAGATCCTGAACACGACCCCAAACAACGAAATAAAATTGCATTCGTATCATGAGGGTGCCGGCAGTAAAATTGGTAAACCTGCCCCCAGTTCAGTGGTAGTAGTTTTCTGGTTCTGGTTTTTTTGGAGTAAACATATAAAACAAGTTTGCATCAAATTGGAAGCGTAAAAACAATTGTGATTGCACCACAAACACCTACTGCATCAAACCTAATGGTTTAAATGCACCAATGGATGGGGATGCACTTCAAATGAAGGTAAAGTATTCGATTTGCATACCCTACATGAAGAGTGGGCACATAACAGGGGGCGAATATTAATGGGGGCGAAAATAAAAAATAATTGTTTAGAAATTTAAGGGATTTAAAAAAAAAATATTTTATCAGGGACCAACACAAGGTGTGGATTTTTTTAAAAACTAATTTTTCGAGGACTATCGAAGGCTTGGATTTTTTGCAGAATATTTTGTAAGGACCAACACAAGGCGTGGATTTTTTAAAGAATATATTTTAAATGACCTACACAAGGCGTGGATTTATTAAAGGATATTTTTTCAAGGACCTACACAAGGCGTGGATTTATTAAAGGATAATTTTTCAAGGACCTACACAAGGCGTGGATTTATTAAAGGATTTTTATCAGCGACCAACACAAGGTGTGGATTTTTATACCCTACACAACTATGTTGTCAGGGTATTATAGCTTTGTGCAGCCCCAAATGTTTGTAACGCCGCGAAATATTGGTCCTAGACCCACCTTTAAGTATACCGATCGTCATATCTCGACTAGCTGAGTCGATCTAGACATGTGTGTCCGTCCGTCCGTCCGTCTGTCCATTATAATTTGTAAACACGATACAGGCCACAGTTATGGACCAATCTTCACGAAATTTTGCATGTAGGATGGGTTCTGGCCAATGAAGACCCCTATTGTTTTTGGAAAAGGTCGGCTAATATTTAGGGGATGAAATGGACCAAATACTAAATTTTTTTCGGTTTTTCTGGTCGCTCCAGAGGCCGCAATTATGGCCCAAACACCGCGAATTTTTGCATGGAGAAGGGGATCGGACCATAGAATAAGCATGCATGTTTTGATAAAGATTGGTCAATATTTAGCGGGTCAAATGGACCCTGACTTTTGTGTGAAAAATGAAAAAATTTGTATTCTATGGCATATATATTTACTACTGGAGGATGTAAACTCCAGGAGTTGATAGGATATCCAAGAGGAGTGGTTGGTCTTTAAATTGATACCAAATATAGTGATATATCTACTCAGATGTGGGAGTTACAGTCAAATATTTACATGTGCTTACGTATTCAGATATTATTTAGTAACCCATTACCACATTAGAGGCAGAAATATCGCGCTGATGGCTTTGAAATTTTTCATGAAGTTCCAGTTATGGTCAAGAACAACGCCTACAATTTTCGGTGATGATCAGATTAAAATTTTGGGATGAAATGGACCGAAAACATAATTTTTTGTGTGTTTTCGAGTAGAGTATAATCCGAAAATCACAACACACCCACCGTGAAGGTAATCTGGACAAGTAATTAGAAGGACTGTACTGAATATTCGAAAGAAGTAAGGAAGTGGTGTTGTTAACATTTAATCGGACAAGAGGGGGCAAATATCACGAAATATTACTCAGACTCGGAATAAACATCCTCAGAAAGTTAGAGTTCGTGGTAGTTGTGTAGGGTATCGTATGGTATTTATTAAAGGATATTTTTTCAAGGACCTACACAAGGCGTGGATTTATTAAAGAATATTTTTTCAAGGACCTACACAAGGCGTGGATTTATTAAAGGATATTTTTTCAAGGACCTACACAAGGCGTGGATTTATTAAAGGATATTTTTTCAAGGACCTACACAAGGCGTGGATTTATTAAAGGATATTTTTTCAAGGACCTACACAAGGCGTGGATTTATTAAAGGATATTTTTTCAAGGACCTACACAAGGCGTGGATTTATTAAAGGATATTTTTTCAAGGACCTACACAAGGCGTGGATTTATTAAAGGATATTTTTTCAAGGACCTACACAAGGCGTGGATTTATTAAAGGATATTTTTTCAAGGACCTACACAAGGCGTGGATTTATTAAAGGATATTTTTTCAAGGACCAAACATACAGGCGTGGATTTATTAAAGGATATTTTTCCGACCTACACAAGGCGTGGATTTATTAAAGGATATTTTTTCAAGGACCTACACAAGGCGTGGATTTATTAAAGGATATTTTTTCAAGGACCTACACAAGGCGTGGATTTATTAAAGGATATTTTTTCAAGGACCTACACAAGGCGTGGATTTATTAAAGGATATTTTTTCAAGGACCTACACAAGGCGTGGATTTATTAAAGGATATTTTTTCAAGGACCTACACAAGGCGTGGATTTATTAAAGGATATTTTTTCAAGGACCTACACAAGGCGTGGATTTATTAAAGGATATTTTTTCAAGGACCTACACAAGGCGTGGATTTATTAAAGGATATTTTTTCAAGGACCTACACAAGTTGTGGATTTTTTAAAGAATATTTTTTATAGACTACACAAGGCGTGGATTTATTAAAGGATATTTTTCCGAGGACCTATACAAGGCGTGGATTTTTTAAAGAATATTTATTCAAACCACCTATACAAGGCGTGGATTTTTTAAAGAATATTTTTTCAAGGACCTATACAAGGCGTGGATTTATTAAAGGATATTTTTTCAAGGACCTACACAAGGCGTGGATTTATTAAAGGATATTTTTTCAAGGACCTACACAAGGCGTGGATTTATTAAAGGATATTTTTTCAAGGACCTACACAAGGCGTGGATTTATTAAAGGATATTTTTTCAAGGACCTACACAAGGCGTGGATTTATTAAAGGATATTTTTTCAAGGACCTACACAAGGCGTGGATTTATTAAAGGATATTTTTTCAAGGACCTACACAAGGCGTGGATTTATTAAAGGATATTTTTTCAAGGACCTACACAAGGCGTGGATTTATTAAAGGATATTTTTTCAAGGACCTACACAAGGCGTGGATTTATTAAAGGATATTTTTTCAAGGACCTACACAAGGCGTGGATTTATTAAAGGATATTTTTTCAAGGACCTACACAAGGCGTGGATTTATTAAAGGATATTTTTTCAAGGACCTATACAAGGCGTGGATTTTTTAAAGAATATTTTTTCAAGGACCTATACAAGGCGTGGATTTTTTAAAGAATATTTTTTCAAGGACCTATACAAGGCGTGGATTTATTAAAGGATATTTTTTCAAGGACCTACACAAGGCGTGGATTTATTAAAGGATATTTTTTCAAGGACCTACACAAGGCGTGGATTTATTAAAGGATATTTTTTCAAGGACCTACACAAGGCGTGGATTTATTAAAGGATGTTTTTCAAGGGCCAACTGAGGCGTGGATTTATTAAAGGATGTTTTTCAAGGGCCAACTGAGGCGTGGATTTATTAAAGGATATTTTTCAAGGGCCAACTGAGGCGTGGATTTATTAAAGAATATTTTTCAAGGACCAACTGAGGCGTGGATTTATTAAAGAATATTTTTCAAGGGCCAGCTGAGGCGTGGATTTATTAAAGGATATTTTTCAAGGGCCAACTGAGGCGTGGATTTATTAAAGGATATTTTTTCAAGGACCTACACAAGGCGTGGATTTTTTAAAGAATATTTTTTCAAGGACCTACACAAGGCGTGGATTTATTAAAGAATATTTTTCAAGGGCCAACTGAGGCGTGGATTTATTAAAGAATATTTTTTCAAGGACCTTAAAATTCGTGGATTTATTAAAGGATATTTTTCAAGGACGCACAAGGCGTGGATTTTTCAAAGAATATTTTTTCAATGGACCAACAAGGCGTGGGGTTTTTAAACAATATTTCTTCAAAGGACCAACAAGCCGTGGATTTTTTAAACAATATTTTTTCAAGGGTTATACACAAGGCGTGGATTTATTAAAGGATATTTTTCAAGGGCCAACTGAGGCGTGGATTTATTAAAGAATATTTTTCAAGGGCCAACTGAGGCGTGGATTTATTAAAGAATATTTTTCAAGGGCCATACAAGGCGTGGATTTATTAAAGAATATTTTTCAAGGGCCATACAAGGCGTGGATTTATTAAAGAATATTTGTCAAGGCCTAACAAGGCGTGGATTTATTACAGAATATTTTTCAGGGCCTACCCAAGGAAATATTTTTTCAAGGCCTATACAAGGCGTGGATTTATTAAAGAATATTTTTTCAAGGACCAACAAGGCGTGGATTTATTAAAAGATATTTTTTCAAGGACCATACAAGGCGTGGATTTATTAAAGGATATTTTTTCAAGGAACAGACAAGGCGTGGATTTATTAAAGAATATTTTTTCAAGGACCCTAACAAGTCGTGGATTTATTAAAGAATATTTTTTCAAGGACCCTAACAAGTCGTGGATTTATAAAAGACTATTTTTAAGGACCTAACAAGGCGTGGATTTATTAAAGAATATTTTTTCAAGGACCCTAACAAGTCGTGGATTTTATTTTTTTAAAGATTTAATATTTTTCAAGGACCTACTAAGGCGTGGATTTATTAAAGGATATTTTTTCAAGGACAACACAAGGCGTGGATTTATTAAAGAATATTTTTTCAAGGCCTCACCAAGGCGTGGATTTATTAAAGGATATTTTTTCAAGGACCTACACAAGGCGTGGATATTTAAAGGATATTTTTTCAAGGACCTACACAAGGCGTGGATTTTTAAAGAATATTTTTTCAAGGACCTATACAAGGCGTGGATTTATTAAAGGAT
Source organism: Musca vetustissima (assembly GCF_032173495.1). Classification (NCBI taxonomy): domain Eukaryota; kingdom Metazoa; phylum Arthropoda; class Insecta; order Diptera; family Muscidae; genus Musca; species Musca vetustissima. The sequence goes on from NW_026883405.1 coordinate 18,046, forward strand.
ATTTTTTCAAGGACCTACACAAGGCGTGGATTTATTAAAGGATATTTTTTCAAGGACCTACACAAGGCGTGGATTTATTAAAGGATATTTTTTCAAGGACCTACACAAGGCGTGGATTTATTAAAGGATATTTTTTCAAGGACCTACACAAGGCGTGGATTTATTAAAGGCGTGGATTTATTAAAGGATATTTTTTCAAGGACCTACACAAGGCGTGGATTTATTAAAGGATATTTTTTCAAGGACCTACACAAGGCGTGGATTTATTAAAGGATATTTTTTCAAGGACCTAACAAGGCGTGGATTTATTAAAGGATATTTTTCAAGGGCCAACTGATGCGTGGATTTATTAAATAATATTTTTCAAGGGCCAACTGAGGCGTGGATTTATTAAGGAATATTTTTCAAGGGCCAACTGAGGCGTGGATTTATTAAAGGATATTTTTCAAGGGCCAACTGAGGCGTGGATTTATTAAAGAATATTTTTCAAGGGCCAACTGAGGCGTGGATTTATTAAAGGATATTTTTCAAGGGCCAACTGAGGCGTGGATTTATTAAAGAATATTTTTCAAGGGCCAACTGAGGCGTGGATTTATTAAAGGATATTTTTTTCAATCCGTGGATTTATTAAAAGATATTTGTTGAAGGACTTACACAAGGCGTGGATTTATTAAAGGATATTTTTTCAAGGACCTACACAAGGCGTGGATTTATTAAAGGATATTTTTTCAAGGACCTACACAAGGCGTGGATTTATTAAAGGATATTTTTTCAAGGACCTACACAAGGCGTGGATTTATTAAAGGATATTTTTTCAAGGACCTACACAAGGCGTGGATTTATTAAAGGATATTTTTTCAAGGACCTACACAAGGCGTGGATTTATTAAAGGATATTTTTTCAAGGACCTACACAAGGCGTGGATTTATTAAAGGATATTTTTTCAAGGACCTACACAAGGCGTGGATTTATTAAAGGATATTTTTTCAAGGACCTACACAAGGCGTGGATTTATTAAAGGATATTTTTTCAAGGACCTACACAAGGCGTGGATTTATTAAAGGATATTTTTTCAAGGACCTACACAAGGCGTGGATTTATTAAAGGATATTTTTTCAATCCGTGGATTTATTAAAAGATATTTTTTGAAGGAACTACACAAGGCGTGGATATTTTTTCAAGGAACTACACAAGGTGTAGAGTGTACCACATTGAGCCCGTTGTCTCCTAGTACTTCCCCCCATGTTATTGTTGTAACTTCCACAGTTTTTTGCTGACTAGCATTTGTTTAAAACAACAAACAAAAATATGCAATAAACTACAATGGCGGATTTTTATGAACTCTTGCATTGATTCGATTTTAGTAGTTTGAACGTAATGCAATCAGAAAAATTTGTTTGTTCGAGCGGAAATCTAGTAGTAGAGGAAGTTGTTGTTGTTGGTTTTGTGCAAGTTTGTTATTTGTTTTGCCAGCATCTATGTTACCTTCGATTTTTTGTGTGTGTGATTTTCTCCTCCCTTCCACTCCCAAGACAAACAGCAAAGGGTTGAGATGGGTGGAAATGCTGGTGATTTTTTTCCTTCTATGACACTTTTTAATCTGGTTTTTCAGGTACCTGGTAGTTGTGCTCGTTTTTGTGGCTTCAATTTCATGTGGGGTTTGTGCAAATTCAATAGAAAGTTGTTAATTGAACTGTGACCATAAATTCATGTAATGTGATTTCAGCAGGTGTTCTAGGGGGAGGATTTTAAAGACATTAGAAAAAAATTAAGAATATAATTTTTCAAACCAAGCGTTATTTTTTAAAAATTATTTTTAAGGCATAATTGTTATATACTTACTTAACTGGCTTCTGACAGAGCTTTCGTTCCATAAGCCGAGCTTAGAAAAGATTTCCAGGCGCGTCGGCCTTTTGAGCAGATTTTCCAACTTGAAACACCATTTTCGGCAATGTTGCCTTCGATTTGATTTTTCTATCATACTCGTGGCCTTCCCTTTCTGCGTGAACCAACAGTTGGTTCACTTTTATATGTCTTCTGGGCTGGGACATCTTCATCCATTCTCACAACATGACCTAGCCAACGTAGTCGCTGCAGCTCAATACGTCTAACAATGTCGATGTCCGAGAATAGATAGTACAACTCATGGTTCACTCGACGGCGATATTCACCGACGGAGAATTTTTCTCCGAAACACTCCAAGAGTTGCCTCACCTGCTTGCGTATGTACCCATGCTGTAGATCCGTATAACAGCACGGGTAGTATCAGCATCTTGGCGAGTGTGGGTTTGGTCTGGCGGGAGGTGACCTTGCTTTTGAGTTGTTTGCTCAGACTATAGTAGCATCGGTTGGCCATACAATCCTTCTCCGAATTTCAAAACTAATGTCATTAGTTTTATTTATGGCGGTTCCAAGGTGTATAAAATCTTTCACTACCTTGAAGCTGTAGTTCTCAAGTTCCACAGTTAATCCGCGTCTACTGAACGTCTTGCGCGTTGATGCCATCAGCTTGGTCTTCTCGCCGTTTACGGCCAGACTCACTTTGGCAGACTCCTTCTCAATTTTTTCAAAGTTGGCTGTTACCGCTCTCAATGTTCGATCCATTATGTCAATATCATCGGCGTAGGCGAGTAACATGTGTTGTTTGGTGTACAGATTGCCATTTCTGTTCACTTTTGCCTCTCGTATGACCTTTTCCAGCCGGATGTTAAAAAGGTCACACGATAAATTGTCACCTTGTCTGAATCCTCGTTCGGTATTAAAGGGTTCCGAGAAGTTCTTTCCGCCTTTAACTGCTGACCTTGTGCCACTTAAAGTTATCCTACATTGCCGAATTAATTTTGCAGGAATGCCAAACGTAGACATAGGCTTTATACACCTCTGAACGGACAGGGCTGTCAAATGCAACTTCATAGTCGACGAATAGGTGGAATGTGTCGATGTGTTTTTCGTGGGTTTTTCTAGGATTTGGGGAAGAGTGAAAATCTGGTCAATGGTGGATTTGCCAGGTTTGAAGCCATATTGGCATGGTCCAATAATGCCATTGACCATTGGCTTCAGTACGCTGGATAGCAGTTTATATGCGATGGTAAGGAGACTTATTCATCTATAGTTGGCACATATCGTCTTGTCTTCTTTTTTGTGCACAGGACACAGGATGCTGAGATCCCAATCATTGGGCATGCATTCTTCTAGCCAAATTGTACTAATCAGCTGATGCATGCTCCTTACCAGCATCTGACCACCAGTCTTGAATAGTTCGGCTTGTAATCCTTACCAGCATCTGACCACCAGTCTTGAATAGTTCGGCTTGTAACCCATCGGCACCTGCTGTTTTATTATTCTTCCGTGTTACATTAGATCGCACATTTGCTGCTACATTAAGACGGGTCCGTACCTTGGCTGCCACAAGGTAATGGCCCGAATCAATATTCGCTCCCCGGATCGATCGGACGTCTAATACACTGGATGAATGCCTTCCGTCTATCACAACATGATCGATTTGATTTCTCGTTGTTCGATCGGGAGAAATCCAAGTGGCCTTGTGTATATCGAGGTGCTTGAATCTGGTGCTGCTAACTACCATGTTTTTTGCGAAGTCAATCATCCTCATGCCGTTGTCCGATGTTTCTAAATGGAGGCAGAATTTTCCGACAGTGGGGCCAAAGATATTTTCCCTTCCGATTTGTGCATTAAAACCTCCTTGCAGAATTTCAATATCATGGCCAGGACAACGATCATATGCTGTTTCTAGGCCCTCGTAAAATATGTCTTTGGTCCGTACATCTTTATCTTCTGTCGGAGCATGGGCGCAAATGAGACTGATGTAGAAGAACTTCGCTTTTATACGGATCATAGCAATTCGTTCATCTACTGGAGTGAATCTGGAGACGAGGTATTTTATTCTCCATAAATCCGCAGCCAAATTCATGTCTCGTTTCATGGTAGCTATACTACAGGGCACAATCTTCTCATTTACTTACGCCTGTCCCATTCCATCGCATTTCCTGTAAGGCAATAATATCGGCTTTGTACTTCTTGAGTACATCCGCCAAAGCGATCACTGCGCCTGTTCTGTACATCGTGCGCACATTCCAAGTGCAAATTCGCAGATCGTGGTCCTTTATACGTTTGCGGGGCTCGACAACATTAGGGGGGTTTGCTTTTCTCTTTCTTTGCTTATTCATAGTAGATTGGATTTTCCGAGAGTGGGCAAATAACCTGACGCCTCAACCCATTTTTTTATAGTTCTTATGGGTGAACTCGCGGCACATACGAGCTCACTATTTCATCGGGTGATGAGAATAGCTCCCCAGGTGGAACCGCGGGGAGGTCAGTGTCCACAATTGAGATGAAAGAGGGACAAAGATAAGCTTGGGCTTCGCCATGTTAAAGGCAATCAAAGCCGTTGCTTGGTATCTATCACCCCCTATGCCACCTGATTGTTATGGTGGTTTTTCTTAAAAAGTTATTTTTAAGTCCTAATGTAGGCGTGGATTTTTTTTTTTTAAATAATTTTTATGGACTATTGATAGACTATTGACACAAAGTAGAACTTTTAACGTTTCATCTGAAATTCAATTCCTTCCACAAAAAAACATTTTGTTTATTATCACAACAACATTCGCATTCAGTACAAAGAAACAAAAACAGCAATATTTATTGCATATCGGACAAATTCCTTTGTAACTGTTATCCTTTGCGGAAATCTCTGCAAAACAAAAAATGAAATTCAATATCATATTGTAAAAATTTGTTTCCATATTTTACCTTGTTGTTTTTGTTTTTCCTGACTATAAATAAAAACAATTCGTTAAATCCAACCCCAAAATTTCTCATGAAAAATCTCTAACACACACACACACACTAACTCACTCACTCAGACATCTACATGCAGCAGTAACATAAACACAGACAACTGTTACCCATGGGAACTACACAAATGAATTGCAAATATTTAACTTCAATATCGAATGCCAGTCAAAGCAAAAGCGAAAAAAAAAACAAAATTGGAACACCAACCCAAATCCATTAAGAGATTTATTTTATTGCATGCAAATTGAACATGTTCATTCATATCTCTGTTAATTTTATTATTTCTCTTGGGACCAAATGTGAGAGAGGCTGCCTGGATGAACAATGGCCGTTCAACATATTGTAAAGCCTAAAATTTCAATTGTAAAATATTTACTTATTTCTTTTTGTTGGGCCAACACTATGTGATAAGGAGGGGATATACTAGGTTAGTCAATAAGGTTGAAAAATACAATTATACCCTACACAACTATGTTGTCAGGGTATTATAGCTTTGTGCAGCCCCAAGTGATTGTAAAGCCGCAAAATATTGGCCCTAAACCCACCTTTAAGTATACCGATCGTCATATCTCGACTAGCTGAATCGATCTAGATATGTGTGTCCGTCCATCTGTCCATTTCAATTTGTAAACACGATACAACACAGTTATGGACCAATCTTCACGAAATTTTGCATGTAGGATGGGTTCTGGCCAATAAAGTCCCTTATTGTTTTTGGTAAAGAAGTTCCCTTTTGTTTTTGGTAAAGATCGGTTAATATTTAGGGGATGAAATGGACCAAATACTTAATTTTTGTCGTTTTTTTTCTGATCGTTCTAGAGGCCGCAATTATGGCCCACACATTGCGAATTTTTACATGGAGAAGGGGATCAGGCCAATGAATAAGCATGCCTGTTCGGTCAGTATTTAGCGGATCAAATTGACACTGACTTTTGTGTGAAAAATTACCAAAATTTGTATACTATGGAGTATATATTTACCCCTGAAGGATATAGACCCGAGAAGTTGATAGTATATCCAAGAGGATTGGTTGACCTTTAAATTGATACCAATTATATTGTCGTATGTACTCGGATGTGGGAGTTACACTTAAAAATTTACAGGTGCTTACGTACTCAGATATTATTTAGTAAGCCATTACCACACTAGTGGGCGGAAATATTGCGTCGATTGATTTTAAATTTTCCATGGGGTTCCAGTTATGGTCAAGGACAACGCCTATAACTTTCGGTGATGATCAAATTATAATTATGGGATGAAGTGGACCGAATACTTCACAAAACAATCCACGTTGAAGGGAATATGGACAAGTAATTAGAAGGGCTGTACTGAATATGAATAGTACAGGGTTGCCCATATTCGACGTAGCCATCTGGCAACGCCATTAATATTTGACAGAGATTTCACATCGCTTAATGACATACCGCGTTTGAAGAGTCAGCCCAAGCAGATTTTTACCATGAACCAATACACGCCACGCGAGCTCTTTGAAAAAGTTGAAATTTACATTCAACAGAAGAAGTCAATTATGAAAACTCAACGTGCTTTTAAAACATTAACAAATGTGAGAAGTGTGCCTTCTAAGAACAGCATTAAGCGTTTATACGAAAAATTTTCGTCTGGTAAGGCTCTTTCTAATCCGAAGAGGCCGTATAAAAGTCGACCAAGGCGATCGGCCGAGAATATCGCTGCCGTACGAGCCAGTGTTGAGAGGTCAACAAGAACATCCCAAAAACGCCGTTCTCAGCAGTTGGGCATGGCTAGGTCCACTTTACAACGGATTATTCGCATTGATTTGCATTTGTTCCCGTACAAAATTCAATTGACGCAAAGAATGTTGCCTGCGGACAAGCCTCGTCGATTGGAATGGGCCCAACGAGTCATCGAAATGGCCGAAGATGATGAGCAATTTTGGAACAAAATTATCCCATTTCACATTGAATGGGACCGTAAATATGCAAAATTGCCGTTTTTACGCCACTGGAATCTCCTCAGGAGATTCAAGAAGTGGCTCTTCATGACGAAAAAGTCACAGTGCGGCGTTAGTGCGAAAACGGCCACCGCACACAAGCGTTTCTTCCAAAATGAAAATGGCCAAAATGCTGTTACAATCAATCAGGAGCGTTATCACGACATGATGACAAATTTTGTGATGCCAATTATTTGTCGAAAGCGTATGAGGCAGTTCTGGTTTCAACAAGACGGCGCTCCACCGCACACAAGTCGCATAACAATCGATTTTCTGAAGAATTTGTTTCTGGGCCGTTTGATGTCGAAAAGTGGTGATTTGGACTGGCCACCGCGTTCGCCCGATTTGAAGCCGCCTGACTTTTTCTTGTGGGGATATTTGAAGTCAAAGGTTTACGTTAACCAGCCAAGGACCGTAGAAGAGCTCAAGGACAACATTCGTGAAAAAATAGCCGCTATTCCGGCCGAAATGTTGGCAAAAACGATGGAAAATGCAGCAAAAAGGGCACAATACGTCATCAACGCCAGAGGCGGCCATTTGAGAGATATCATATTCAAAAATTGATGTAAACAAATCTACTTGGAACAAATTAAATGATTAACATTGCCAACCGCCAAATTTTTATTTTTTTTCATTGATTAAAAAAAAATGGGTCCGTCGAATATGGGCAACCCTGTAATATTCGGAAAATATGTCAGTGTAAGGAAGAGGTGCTCAGGCTGGAGGGACGAAATATTGCATAGGCTTGGAATAAACATCCGCAGAAAGTTAGCGTTCCGTAGTAGATGTGTAGGGAATAGTATGGTCGGCCCCGTCCGACTATACTGCTCCGCTCACTTTTTTTTCTTAAATATATCAGAAACAATTGATTAAAATTTTGTTAAGCCTTATATATAGCCTTAAAGCCTATTTTGGATTTTTTACAAATTATTCTTTGAGGCCTATTAAGGCGACCCCCTATTCTCGGAGTCAAATTTAATTTGAATCTACACTAATTCAAGAATGTCCCTACAAAATTTCAAGTGAAAATCTCAAGAACTCTTGAAGATATAGCCGATTTATTGTGTCAGCATCAAGTGACGGCTAAAGGGCTTCTCAAACTTTAAATGCGTTTTTCTCTTTTGCGAATGGCGGGCACGATAACTCAAAAACTAATAACCCAATCGATTCCAATTTTTTACACTTTTCTCTGTGAGTGTATAGCTATCGTATGAACAAGGATAAAGCCAATCGGTGAAGATCTTCCTTATTTTTGAACTTAGTTTGTGGTCAAAAATCGGCGATTTTCCAAAAATATTTTTTCACAGATCCGCCATTTTTTTAATTTTAGAGCGAAGTCAATAATCCTAGTTCATACGAGAGCCAGACATGTACTCTTTCGAACACCGTTGGATTTTCAGATTCCGGTGTTCCAGTGAGGAGTTATCATGCCCGCCATAAAAAATAAGGACTTTTCTTTAATTACAAAAAACAACAACAAAACAATTATTGTTCTTCTCTTTTAAATCTTCAAATATATATGTGCAAAGTTACAAACCTTAACAAGCATTGGTATTGATTTAACAGCCCATTAAAAAAAAATTAAAATCGAGAATGGGGGGGTTCCCTAAATAGGCGTGGATTAAAAAAAAAAAAAACAATTTTATGGCAGTTTAAATACGCAATACATTTTTTAAAAAATTAATTTTTATATATAATTTGTCATCCATCATGTAAAGCATCTCATTATCGACCCTGTCGTATTTAATTTGTTCACTCACATTTTTCCTTCAGCTCTCCCACCATCTTAGGCTGGAAAGGTATTTGGCGAAACAAAACATAAAATTTCTCTCTGTGAAAAAATACGATATTTAAACGATTTATTACCTTTGTCCGGCAAAATGTAAAAATCACCAGAGAATTGTTGTAAAACGTGTATTGCAACGAATAAACCATACAAATAAGCAAAAGTACGAAAAAAAAAACAAAATAGGACAAAAAACTAGATCCGAGCCAAATACGAAATAACCTAAATGAAAATTCATCGAATGGTTCGTGTGTATTTATGTGATTTTTTCACAGAAACGTTTCATTTGCTGTAACAATGTTTACCTCTCCACAAAATAACAAAATAAAGCAACAAAACGAAAATTCAGCAAATTGAGAACGTAAGCCATAGAAAAAATATATACATACAATGGTAAAAGATGAACAAAACAACAAAAACAAAAGAACGTATTGAATTTACAATGAAAATTTGCAATTTTGTTTGTTAGGTTAGTTGGCACAGTGGTGCCACCTAAAATAGTCTTTAATAAATCCACGCCTTGTGTGGAACCTTGAAAAAATAGTCTTTAATAAATCCACGCCTTGTGTGGAACCTTGAAAAAATAGTCTTTAATAAATCCACGCCTTGTGTGGAACCTTGAAAAAAAAGTCTTTAATAAATCCACGCCTTGTGTGGAACCTTGAAAAAATAGTCTTTAATAAATCCACGCCTTGTGTGGAACCTTGAAAAAATAGTCTTTAATAAATCCACGCCTTGTGTGGAACCTTGAAAAAAATAGTCTTTAATAAATCCACGCCTCAGTTGGCCCTTGAAAAATATTCTTTAATAAATCCACGCCTCAGTTGGCCCTTGAAAAATGTTCTTTAATAAATCCACGCCTCAGTTGGCCCTTGAAAAATAGTCTTTAATAAATCCACGCCTCAGTTGGCCCTTGAAAAATAGTCTTTAATAAATCCAAGCCTCTCAGCCTTGTGTGGAACCTTGAAAAAATAGTCTTTAATAAATCCACGCCTTGTGTGGAACCTTGAAAAAATAGTCTTTAATAAATCCACGCCTTGTGTGGAACCTTGAAAAAATAGTCTTTAATAAATCCACGCCTTGTGTGGAACCTTGAAAAAATAGTCTTTAATAAATCCACGCCTTGTGTGGTACCTTGAAAAAATAGTCTTGTGTGGAACCTTGAAAAAATAGTCTTTAATAAATCCACGCCTTGTGTGGAACCTTGAAAAAATAGTCTTTAATAAATCCACGCCTTGTGTGGAACCTTGAAAAAATAGTCTTTAATAAATCCACGCCTTGTGTGGGGCCTTAAAAAAATATTCTTTAATAAATCTACGCCTTGTATGGGCCCTTGAAAAAATAATCTTTAATAAATCCACGCCTTGTATGGGTCCTTGGAAAAATATTCCTCAATAAATCCACGCCTTGTATGAGTCCTTGAAAAAATATTCCTTAATAAATCCACGCCTTGTATGGGTCCTTGAAAAAATATTCCTTAATAAATCCACGCCTCAGTTGGCCCTTGAAAAATAGTCTTTAATAAATCCAGGCCTTCGTTGAAAAATAGTCTTTAATAAATCTACGCCTTGTGTGGAACCTTGAAAAAATAGTCTTTAATAAATCCACGCCTTGTGTGGAACCTTGAAAAAATAGTCTTTGAAAAATATTTCTTTAATAAATCCACGCCTTGTGTGGAACCTTGAAAAAATAGTCTTTAATAAATCCACGCCTCTTGAAAAAATAGTCTTTAATAAATCCACGCCTTGTGTGGAACCTTGAAAAAATATTCTTTATAAAATCCACGCCTTGTGTGGAACCTGAAAAAATAGTCTTTAATAAAAAAATGAAAAAAACGTCGTTAATAAATCTTTAATAGCCTTGTGTGGAACCTTGAAAAAATAGTCTTTAATAAATCCACCCTTGTGTTGAAAAAAAAATAAATCCACGCCTTGTGTGGAACCTTGAAAAAATAGTTTTTAATAAATCCACGCCTTGTGTAGGTCCTTGAAAAAATATTCTTTAATAAATCCACGCCTTGTGTAGGTCCTTGAAAAAATATTCTTTAATAAATCCACGCCTTGTATAGGTCCTTTAAAAAATATTCCTTAATAAATCCACGCCTTGTATGGACCTTGAAAAATATATCCTTTAATAAATCCACGCCTTGTATAGGTCCTTGAAAAAATATTCCTTAATAAATCCACGCCTTGTATAGGTCCTTGAAAAAATATTCTTTAATAAATCCACGCCTTGTATAGGTCCTTGAAAAAATATTCCTTATATAGGTCCTTGAAAAAAAATCTTTAATAAATCCACGCCTTGTTTAGGTCCTTGAAAAAATATTTTTTTATAAATCTACGCCTTGTGTAGGTGGTTGAAAAAATATTCTTTAATAAATCCACGCCTTCTGTAGGTTCTTGAAAAAATATTCTTTAATAAATCCTGGCCTCGCAGCTCTTTCCACAAAAATTCCACTGTTCACAAAACACCATATCCACCTAACACTGAATGCCATACAAAGCAACCTGAGATTCCAACTACACACATACATCCACTCCACGTATCACCCATCTACACACTAGTGGCCCACTTACACCAGCGCAACAAAAACACCAAAAAAATCGAAAGCTTCGAAGTCCCATTTGCAATTCATAACATTCGCATTCGAAAAATGGATAAACAGGGGATTTCTTTCCATTTTTGCACTGCAATTGCAAGGAATTTTCAATTTGTCTACTCAATTTGTGAATCAAAACGAAATTTATTCGTTATGAAAATTGAAACAGAATATCAATAGATGAATCAAGGTAGAATGTTGTTGTGGTTATGTTTTTGTTTCTGGTACTTTGTCAATTTGAAAGGAAAACATAGCAAAACAAGTCTTAAGTGACAAGGTATTGTCAGATACACTAATTTATGGTAAAGCTTAGAGGAATTGTTTTGATTGAATGCAAGGATTTGTAAAACCACATACAATAAGAAATTATGATATTAGAGCTTGTTGAAAAGTCGTGAAGAATATGTTCATTTTAAATTCGATAATAGCTTTGAATGGATAAAGCAAAAGGTCTGTAGTGAGACTCTAACACTCTTTTTCGAACGTATGAACAATTAACCATGAAACCCCATGATGTACCACTTGGTCATAATTAATTTCGAAATTGCCCAAAATAGCTGCAATAATTATACTACCACCAAAAATATACTATTCTTCAAGACAATTCTTCGAATAGTAAAAAGAACGGCACAAATCCATGAATTGTCTAGATCTGGTCTGGTACGCTTTTTTTCCTGTTATCAAATTTCAAAAAAATATAGGAATAGATTTTAGGTTGTATTTTATTATTTCGAGTTCCAAAAAATCAATATATCTTATAGCAGAGTATTTTACATAAGTATTTTTCGGAAAGTAGAGAGTAAAATACATTTTAGCAAACATATCAACAAGGCTCTAGTATTTATATAGCGTTTGTACCTTATTTTTATACCATTAGCTTTATGGCTAATGAGGGTATATATGCTTTGATACGACCAAATCAGTTTCAAACGATTTGGAGTCGATATACAAATGATAACTCTTCAAAGAAGTAATCGATTTCATCCACAATATGCAGGTCGTAATATTTCTTCAAACTCAAGTTCGAAGATGACACTTCATATACAAAATGGCCACAATTGTACAACAAAATTAATTTTATACTTTTATCTTTTTATACCCTCCACCATAGTATGGAGGGTATATTAGTTTTGTTTTTCCGTTTTTAACGCATCGAAATAATCATTTCCGACCCTATAAAGTATATATATATTCTTGATCAGCGTAAAATTCTATGACGATATAAGCATGTCAGTCTCTCTGTTGTAATCACTTTAGCGTCTAAACGAATTGAGATAGAACCCCAACATTTTGCATAGAGTCGTCTTTTGTCTGCAGGCAGGTCAAGTTCGATGATGGGCTATATCGGTCCACGTTTAGGCATAGCTCCCATGGGTACCCCCAAATTTTCAGTATTTCGGGGTTCTTGAGCGCGCTTTTCAACCGAATTCACTGAAATTTGGTGAAATGGGTATTTTTTTTACCAAATTTCTCCACTAAAAATTATAAATATAGGTTCACTTTTTCTGGTAGCCCCCGTAGAACGGTACCTCCTAATTTTCAGTTTTTGGGGGGTTTTTACTGGATTTTTTTACCAAATTGGCTGTAATTTAGTACTTTGAGTTCTTATTGGGTATCAAATCTCTCCACAAAAAATTATAAATATAGGTCAATTTTTTCGGGTAGCCCTCATATAAGGTTACCCCCAATTTTCGGTATTTAGGGGTTCTTGAGCCCGTTTTGCAACCAAATTCGCTGAAATTTGGTACTTTGAGTTCTTATTGCGTAGGAAATCTCTCCACTGAAAATTATAAATATAGGTCCGTTTTTTCGGTTAGCCCCCATATAAGGGTACCCTCCAATTTTCGGTATTTTGGGGTTCTTGAGCACGGTTTTCAACCGAATTCGCTGTAATTTGGTATTTTGTAGTCGTATACGGTAACAAATCTCCCTACCAAAAATTATTAATATTCACCCCTTTTAGCTGTAGTCCCCATATAACCCCCTTTTTATACCCTTCACCACACTGTGGTACAGGGTATTATGTCTTTGTGCATATGTTTGTAACAAGCAAAAGGAAACGAGATAGACACATGGTTCCTTTTGAGAATATGCATAGAATCACTTTCTAAGTCGATTTATGCATGTCCGTCCGTCCGTCTGTCTGTCTGTCCATGTTAAACTGTAATCAAAGTACAGGTCGCATTTATGATCCGAATTGGATGAAATTTGGCATAGGTCACTTATTTGGCCCAAGGACGAACCCTATTGAAATTGGGAAAAATCGGTTCAGATTTAGATATATCTCCCATATATATATTTAACTGATTTAATGTAAACGGTCCCTATATATCTTTAGATTTGCACGAAATTTGGTACAGCCTAATCATTTAGGTCTAGAATGATGTCTGCCAAGTTTCGTGAAAATCGGTCCAGATTTAGATATAGCTCCCATATATAGTTTCGCCCGATTTCATGTAAATGGTGCCCCAAAGTCCCTATATATCTTTTGATTTGCACGAAATTTGGTATAACGTGTTGAATTAAGCCTAGAGTGATGTATGCCAAGTATGGAAAAAATCGGTCCAGATTTAGATATAGCTCCCATATATAGTTTCGTCCGATTTTATGTAAATGGTGCCCCAAAGTCCCTATATATATTTCGATTTGCACGAAATTTGGAACATCCTAATCATTTAGGTCTAGAATGATGTCTGCGAAGTTTCGTGGAAATCGGTAAAGATTTAGATATAGCTCCCATATATAGTTTCGTCCGATTTCATGTAAATGGTGCCCAAAATCCCTATATATCTTTTGATTTGCACGAAATTTGGCATAACGTACTGAATTAAGCCTAGAGTGATGTCTGCCAAGTTAGGAGAAAATCGGTCCAGATTTAGATATAGCTCCCATATATAGTTTCGTCCGATTTGATGTAAATGGTCCACCAAAGTCCCTAAATATCTTTCGATTTGCACGAATTTTGGCATATCGTACTGAATTGAGTCTAGAATGATGTCTGCCAAGTTTCGTGAAAATAGGTCCAGATTTAGATATAGCTCCCATATATAGTTTCGTCCGATTTCATGTAAATGGTGCAACAAAGTCCCTATATATCCTTCGATTTGCACGAAATTTGGTATAACGTGTTGAATTAAGCCTAGAGTGATGTATGCCAAGTTTGGAAAAAATCGGTCCAGATTTAGATATAGCTCCCATATATAGCTTCGTCCGATTTCATGTAAATGGTGCCCCAAAGTCCCTATATTTATTTCGATTTGCACGAAATTTGGAACATCCTAATCATTTAGGTCTAGAATGATGTCTGCCAAGTTTCGTGGAAAGATTTAGATATAGCTCCCATATATAGTTTCGTCCGATTTCATGTAAATGGTGCCCAAAGTCCCTATATATCTTTCGATTTGCACGAAATTTGGCATAACGTACTGAATTAAGCCTAGAGTGATGTCTGCCAAGTTAGGAGAAAATCGGTCCAGATTTAGATATAGCTCCCATATATAGTTTCGCCCGATTTCATGTAAATGGTGCCCCAAAGTCCCTATATATCTTTTGATTTGCACGAAATTTGGTATAACGTGTTGAATTAAGCCTAGAGTGATGTATGCCAAGTATGGAAAAAATCGGTCCAGATTTAGATATAGCTCCCATATATAGTTTCGTCCGATTTTATGTAAATGGTGCCCCAAAGTCCCTATATATATTTCGATTTGCACGAAATTTGGAACATCCTAATCATTTAGGTCTAGAATGATGTCTGCGAAGTTTCGTGGAAATCGGTAAAGATTTAGATATAGCTCCCATATATAGTTTCGTCCGATTTCATGTAAATGGTGCCCAAAATGCCTATATATCTTTTGATTTGCACGAAATTTGGCATAACGTACTGAATTAAGCCTAGAGTGATGTCTGCCAAGTTAGGAGAAAATCGGTCCAGATTTAGATATAGCTCCCATATATAGTTTCGTCCGATTTGATGTAAATGGTCCACCAAAGTCCCTAAATATCTTTTGATTTGCACGAAATTTGGTATAACGTGTTGAATTAAGCCTAGAGTGATGTATGCCAAGTATGGAAAAAATCGGTCCAGATTTAGATATAGCTCCCATATATAGCTTCGTACGATTTCATGTAAATGGTGCCCCAAAGTCCCTATATTTATTTCGATTTGCACGAAATTTGGAACATCCTAATCATTTAGGTCTAGAATGATGTCTGCCAAGTTTCGTGGAAATCGGTAAAGATTTAGATATAGCTCCCATATATAGTTTCGTCCGATTTCATGTAAATGGTGCCCAAAGTCCCTATATATCTTTTGATTTGCATGAAATTTGGCATAACGTACTGAATTAAGCCTAGAGTGATGTCTGCCAAGTTAGGAGAAAATCGGTCCAGATTTAGATATAGCTCCCATATATAGTTTCGTCCGATTTCATGTAAATGGTGCCCCAAAGCCCCTATATATATTTCGATTTGCACGAAATTTGGAACATCCTAATCATTTAGGTCTAGAATGATGTCTGCCAAGTTTCGTGGAAATCGGTAAAGATTTAGATATAGCTCCCATATATAGATTCGTCCGATTTCATGTAAATGGTGCCCAAAGTCCCTATATATCTTTTGATTTGCACGAAATTTGGCATAACGTACTGAATTAAGCCTAGAGTGATGTCTGCCAAGTTAGGAGAAAATCGGTCCAGATTTAGATATAGCTCCCATATATAGTTTCGTCCGATTTGATGTAAATGGTCCACCAAAGTCCCTAAATATCTTTCGATTTGCACGAATTTTGGCATATCGTACTGAATTGAGTCTAGAATGATGTCTGCCAAGTTTCGTGAAAATAGGTCCAGATTTAGATATAGCTCCCATATATAGTTTCGTCCGATTTCATGTAAATGGTGCAACAGAGTCCCTATATATCCTTCGATTTGCACGAAATTTGGTATAACGTGTTGAATTAAGCCTAGAGTGATGTATGCCAAGTTTGGAAAAAATCGGTCCAGATTTAGATATAGCTCCCATATATAGTTTCGTCCGATTTCATGTAAATGGTGCCCCAAAGTCCCTATATATATTTCGATTTGCACGAAATTTGGAACATCCTAATAATTTAGGTCTAGAATGATGTCTGCCAAGTTTCGTGGAAATCGGTAAAGATTTAGATATAGCTCCCATATATAGTTTCGTCCGATTTCATGTAAATGGTGCCCAAAGTCCCTATATATCTTTTGATTTGCACGAAATTTGGCACAACGTACTGAATTAAGCCTAGAGTGATGTCTGCCAAGTTAGGAGAAAATCGGTCCAGATTTAGATATAGCTCCCATATATAGTTTCGTCCGATTTGATGTAAATGGTCCACCAAAGTCCCTAAATATCTTTCGATTTGCACGAAATTTGGCATATCGTACTTAATTGAGCCTAGAATGATGTCTGCCAAGTTTCGTGAAAATCGGTCCAGATTTAGATATAGCTCCCTTTTATTATAGATTGATTTTAAGTAATTGACGTACTTAGGAACCAATAGGAACAAAACCTTCTGAAATTAGTATAACCTAACCTGTGACAAGTTTGTTTGAAATCGCTCAATATTTGGATAGAGCTTCTATATATATATTCGCCCGATTTCAAGTAAATTGGGCATCAAACTCCTCATGTTAGTCAGGTTGACATCAAATTTTGCACAACTTACAAAATCGAGCCCAACGGATGACCTATTTATATTTGTTTGAAGTCGGTTGACATACTTTATGGATAGATCTAGGTAGATTCACATTTAGATAAATATCACATTTTTTTCATCCAATTTGATGTTATAGTCCTGTTTAATATACCCATAGTGGTGAAGGGTATCATATAGTCGGCCCCGTCCGACTTTACTACTTTCCTTACTGGTTTATTTTAAAATAGTTATCCCATATAGCTGTATTCCACAATAGTAGGGTGGTATTCGGTAGACGAAATTTTCAGTTCATACCCCTCATAGTATGGAATTCTAAAACGATTTAGTCGATTTAGCCATATGTTGTAATAATTTTTCTCTCGGAGGATATCGATATAAAAACTAAAACGTGAGGTTTGGGAATGAACTGTTTCGACCCGCATTTAGGACCAGGTACTATTTAAAACATCCTACCTATTTAATATTTAGCGTGATGAACGGTATTGGGATTCAAAACTAAAATATTAGCTTGGAACTTGAGCTACATCGGCCCTTAAGTAGGCCTAACCCCTTATATAATGAAAACACCAAGTAGTTGCTAATTCATGCATATTAGTCCCGCTTTAGTATGCCTCATATATAATATTCCCCCCTAAATTGGAGTATTTTCAGCATTTTATACACATGTTTCAGCATTTTATACACATTCACCACGTTAATAATATATGTCAACATTTTAGGGTTTAGAGATTTTAGGAGAACCCCCATTGAAATTGCTGAATTTTCTCGTTGCACAAAATTTGGTACAGCCTAAGCACTTAGGTCTAAAATGATGTCTGCCAAGTTTCGAGGAAATCGGTCCAGATTTAGATATAGCTCCCATATATAGTTTTGTCCGATTTCATGTAAATGGTGCCCCAAAGTCCCTATATATCTTTTGATTTGCACGAAATTTGGTATTACGTACTGAATTGAGCCTAGAATGCTGTCTGCCAACTTTCGAGAAAATCGGTCCAGATTTAGATATAGCTCCCATATATAGTTTCGTCCGATTTCATGTAAATGGTGCTCCAAAGTCCCTATATATCTTTCGATTTGCACGAAATTTGGCATAACGTATTGAATTGAGCCTAGAATGATGTCTGCCAAGTTTCGTGAAAATCGGTCAAGATTTAGATATAGCTCCCATATATAGTTTCGTCCGATTTCATGTAAATGGTGCACCAAAGTCCCTATATATCTTTCGATTTGCACGAAATTTGGCATAACGTACTGAATTGAGCCTTGAAAGATGTCTGCCAAGTTTCGAGAAAATCGGTCCAGATTTCTATATAGCTCCCATATATAGTTTTGTCCGATTTCATGAAAATGATGCACCAAAGTCCCTATATATGTTTCGATTTGCACGAAATTTGGCACAGCGTACTGAAAATCGGTCCAGATTTAGATATAGCTCCCTTTTATTATAGCTTGATTATAAGTAATTGACGCACCAAGGATCCTATAGGCTGATAGGAACAAAAGTTCTGAAATTAGTATAACCTAACCTGTGACAAGTTTGTTTGAAATCGCTTAATATTTGGATAGAGCTTCCATATATATTTTCGCCCGTAAAGTGGGCATCAAACTCCTCATGTTAGTCAGATTGACATCAAAGTTTGCACAACGTACAAAATTGAGCATAGAATTACGAAGTTGCGTTTTCTAGAAGTACAGACATATCCCAACGGATGACCTATTTATATTTGTTTGAAGTCGATTTACATACTTTATGGATAGATCTAGGTGGATTCATATTTAGATAAATATCACATATTTTATTTCATCCAATTTCATGTTAATCGTCCTGTTTAATATACCCATAGTGGTGAAGGGTATCATATAGTCGGCCCCGTCCGACTTTACTACTTTCCTTACTGGTGTCTTTGTGCATATGTTTGTAACAGGCAAAAATAATCGAGATAGACCCATGGTTCCTTTTGAGAATATGCATAGAATCACTTTCTGAGTCGATTTATGCATGTCCGTCTGTCCGTCTGTCCGTCCGTCCGTCCGTCTGTCCGTCCGTCCATGTATTTTTGTTAACAAAGTACAGGTCGCATTTATGATCCGATTTGGATGAAATTTGGCACAGGTCACTTAATTGGCCCAAGGACGAACCCTATTGAAATTGGAAAAAATCGGTCCACGTTTAGGCATAGCTCCCATATAAGGGTACCCCAAAATTTTCGGTATTTTGAGGTTCTTGAGTGCGTTTTTTAACTGAATTCGCTGAAATTTGGTACTTTGAGTTCTTATTGGGTAGCAAATCTCTCTATCAAAAATTATATATAAAGGTCCATTTTTTCGGATAGCCCCCATATAAGATTACCCCCAATTTTCGGTATTTTGGGGGTTTTGATCGCATTTTCCGACCGAATTCGCTGAAATTTGGTACTTTGTGTTCTTATTGGGTAGCAAATCTCCCTACCAAAAATTATAAATAACGGTCCATTTTTTCGCATAGCCCCCATATAAGGGTACCCCCAAATTTTCGGTATTTTGAGGTTCTTGAGCGCGTTTTTTCACTGAATTCCCTGAAATTTTGTACATTGAGTTCTTATTGGGTAGCAAATCTCCCTACCAAAAATTATAAATAAAGGTCCATTTTTTCGGATAGCCCCCATATAAGATTACCCCCAATTTTCGGTATTTTGGGGGTTTTGATCGCATTTTTCGACCGAATTCACTGAAATTTGGTACTTTGTGTTCTTATTGGGTAGCAAATCTCCCTACCAAACATTATAAATAAAGGTCCATTTTTTCGGAAAGCCCCCATATAAGGGCACCCCCAATTTTCGGTATTTTCGGGTTTTTGGGCTCGTTTTATAACTGAATTCGCTGAAATTTTGTACATTGGGTTCTTATTGGGTACCAAATTACTCCACTCAAAATTATAAATATAGGTCTAGTTTTTCTGGTAGTACCCATATAACGGTACCCCAAAATTTTTGGTATTTTGGGGGTTCTGATCGGATTTTTCGACCAAATTGACTGTAATTTAGTACGTCGAGTTCTTATTAGGTAGCACATCTCTCCACTATAAATTATAAATATTGGTCAATTTTTTCTGGTAGCCCCCAGGTTTTGAGGTTATTGAACCAAATTCTTTTTTCTGGTACAGGGTATTATGTTTTTGTGCATATGTTTGTAACATGCAAAAATAATCGAGATAGACCCATGGCTCCTTTTGAGAATATGCATAGAATCACTTTTTGAGTCGATTTAAGCACGAAATTTGGCACCGCGTAGCAAATTAGGTCTAGAATGATGTGTGTAAAGTTGCCTGAAAATCGGTTCAGATATATATATATATAGCTCCCACATATACATTCGTCAGATTTAATGTAAATGGTGCACCAACGTCCCTATATATCTTTCGATTTGCACGAAATTTGGCACATCGTAACAAATTAGGTCTAGAATGATGTGTGTTAAGTTTCCTGAAATCGGTTCAGATTTAGATATAGCTTCTATATCTGACCAAATGAACAATTTAGTATCGGTTGCAGAATGACGTGTTTATGGTTCCAATTTCATTTTACTGGTCCTTTAAAAATGCGACTTCTGTTAGGATTCATCTGTTGAATATACTCAAAGTGGTGAAGGGTATCGTATAGTCGGCCCCGTCCGACTTTACTACTTTCCTTACTGGTTTTTTTTTTACAACAATCGATTGGAAGAATTGTAGTTATATGTATGTTCCCTATGTTTTAATTTCAAAAATTTGTCAGTATTTCTGCGGAGGAGGGTATCCTTTTTTACTTGTTATCTTTACAAAGCCAACATCAAGTCCGTAGATGGAACTCATGGGTTAATTCATTTTGGTACCACTCCCACATATGGTCAAAAATTTCAACATTTATAAATCCCACATCAGGCGAATAGAATGTTCGCTCTGAACCAAACTTTGCACAATCTGTTATTTTTACCAAGCCTAGATCAAGTCAGAAGATGGGACCCGCTATTTCACTACTCTCTGTTGATAAAAAGCGATTACCATATCATATGCTGAGGGTATATATCTGTCGGCAACAAGACCTATTGAAATTATGAATTCGGTACGCCGCACTCTAAAAAAATTGATGTCAATCAGGCACCCGTTTGAAATACATATGGAATATATGGCTGCATCTGCGCCAATTTCAACAAAATTCAAAAACGTCATTCAGGTCTCAATTTGATACGTTGTGCAAAATTTCGTGTTAATCGGACAAACATTAAGAGTTTGGTGCAATATTTATGTATAATCGTGGGAGCTATATCGAAATCTGAACCAATTTTTAGATATAGCGAAAATATATTCCAGAACTTACCACCGATCATTCTATACTCAACTCAGTACGCTATGCCACATATATATGGAAGCTATATATATCTAAATTGTAACCGATTTTCACCGATAAATATGACCCGATCTTCTGGAAACTTGGCACACGTCATTCTGGACCTAATTCAGAACTCTATGCAAAATTTCGTACAAATCGAAAGAAATATAGAGACTTTGGAATACCATTTACATAAAATCGGACGAAAATATATATGAGAGCTATATATAAATCTGAACCGATTTTCACGAAACTTAGTACACATCATTTTAGACTCCATTCAGTACACTATGGAAAATTTCGAGCAAATCGAAAGATATATAAGGACTTTGGTTCACCATTTGCATTTAATCGGACGAAACTATATATGGGAGCTATATAATTCAGAACTCTATGCAAAATTTCGTGCAAATAGAAAGAAATATAGGGATTTTGGTATACCATTTACATAAAATCGGACGAAACTATATATGAGAGCTATATCTAAATCTGAACCGATTTTCACGAAACTTAGTACACTTCATTTTAGACTCCATTCAGTAAAGATGTATAAGGACTTTGGTTCACCATTTGCATTTAATCGGACGAAACTATATATGGGAGCTATATCCAAATCTGATCCGATTTTCACGAAAATTAACACACATCATTCTAGACTTAATTCATTACGCTATGGTAAATTTCGTCCAAATCGAAAAATATACAGGGACTTTTGTACACCATTTACATTTAATCGAACGAAACTATATATTTGACCTATATCTAAATCTGAACAGATTTCAAGAAACTTAACAACTATCATTCTAGAAATTAATCAGTACGCTATGCCAACTTTTGTCCAAATCGGAAGTCATACAGGGACTTTAGTACACCATTTTCAGTAAAGCAGACGAAACTATATATGGGAGCTATATCCAAATCTGAACCGATTTTCACGAAACTTAACACACATCATTCTAGACGTAATTCAGTACCGAAACTATATATCTACTTTGAACCGATTTTTTCCCAATTTCAATAGGGTTCGTCCTTGGGCCAAATAAGTGAACTGTGCCATTTAACATCGACAGACGGACCGACGGACATGCATAAATCGAGTCAGAAAGTAATTCTATGCATATTCTCAAAAGGAACCATGTGTCTATCGCGTTTCCTTTTGCCTGTTACAAACATATGCACAAAGACAGTGTGGTGAAGGGTATAAAAAGGCTTATATATTTCCTGAAAATCACATAATTATTTTATAAGAATACTGAAAGAAATCGGTAAAACGTACACACAATTTAATGTTGCATTTCGCGCTCTCTCGCATGACTAAAGTGCAATTTTCACAATGTCAACATTATAAATAACCTACGGCTTCCTCATAGCATATCACGGTAGCAATTCAAACACACACATTCACATTAAATATGATATGCGTTTTCCTGAGAAAGATGTCTCTTCGTATGTTTAATGCAAATACTTCTGTCATCACCAATAAAGAAACGTGGAAAGAAGGAGACAAAAACAAACATACCTCCTAAAGAATATTTTTCTTTCAGAATTTCATTTAAATTTTCTTATTTATTTCTTTATTAAAATTTTATGATGGAATTCAACAAACAACTGTTACTTATTTATGAACAAAAAATAAAAATTTGCAAACATTATTGTTGTTGCTGTTGGATTCTCTACACCCTTCTCCCTAAATTTTATTTATTTAAGATAGAAATTTCACAAAATTGTTGTTTGTTTTCTTTTTTATTTTAACTTTAAAAATATAATAATTATGAATAATTTATTTAAAGACTATTTATCAAAAAAAACGTAAAAGTTGTAGGGGGTGGGGGCCTAGGTTGACATATCTCCATAAACATATTTTCTCATATTTCCAGTATGTGATGTAGCATTCTTTGTGTTTGGTTTCGTTTCTTGTTGTTGCTCTTATTGTGTATTTTGTTGTCTTAATATCACTCGTTTGTTTTCTAACCAACCGTAAAACTTTAGTATATTTCATGCATCCTGCCATCCATCCATCATCCAGTATCCTCCATCCATCCATTTGTTTATCTTCATCATATTTTTCTAACTAAGCATATGTGTCTCTCTTTCGGATTGCTGTGTTGGTGTGTATGGGTGTTCTTTTGTATGTGTGTTTTCAGAGTGTATGTGTGTGTGCGAAATTTTTTGTTGGTTTGATTTTTTTCTGTTGGATTGGGGTCTGTGTTTTGGGTGACATGTCTATGAGTGTGGGTGTCTTAATTTGTCAACAGAACAGAGGCATTGCCCAAAAAACGGTAAAATCATGTAGCATCATCTCTGTCATTCGTTGGATCATCATGTCCTATACTACTGCTCTTGCCATTGCCATTCGCTTGCTTTGGATTGCTGTTGGCCTGTTGTTGAGGCTGTTGCTGAGTCTGTTCATCACCGCTACCACTGGTAGCACTGTTGACCGTCATTTTTGAGTTATTAAGTTCGGTTTCTTCGGGAATACGTACTTGGTCTTGATCCTGCGAAAAAAGAGGCCAAAAAAGAAATAATTAAATTAATATAAATTGTTATGAATGATATTTAGGGGGCGTATACTTTATGTTAGTATGTTATAATAATCATACGTCATGCTGTTATTGAAAAAATGTCCGTTAATGGAGCAGAGAAATGAAATTATATTTGACTAATTATGAAAGATTTGTACGTAGAGAATTTAAATGAAGTTTCTCTCATTCCAAAAGCCTGAAAATGAAGTTAAGTATACGGTTTCAGTTTTGTGTAGTT
Source organism: Musca vetustissima (assembly GCF_032173495.1). Taxonomy (NCBI): domain Eukaryota; kingdom Metazoa; phylum Arthropoda; class Insecta; order Diptera; family Muscidae; genus Musca; species Musca vetustissima. The sequence goes on from NW_026883405.1 coordinate 42,004, forward strand.
TATGCCCAAAATTGATTTGATATGAATTCATATAACGGCAGACATATTATGTACAAAATCATTGGATATATTAATATTATATTAAAAAAAACAACTATTTTTTTTAAATTGTTTTGGCATGAAGCAAGAAGAGTAAGGAATAGGAGACGGTGGTTTATGTTGTTTTAAGAGAAGGACAACGCCAAATGATTTAACAAAAAAAGGGAGCTTCGGCAACACGTCGACCAGTCTGTATGCAGACCTAAATTGACATTTAACACATAGAACATTCTAAAATATGTAAACTTTAGCATAAATACATAACAAACCAGTAAAGAATGTATCAAAGTTGCAATATTATATATACATCCAATAGACATCCAACGAGGACAACTGTATAGACACCGGACACAAACATCTGAAGCGGCTGACACTTATTCGGGTATGAGGTTTCAATCCAAAAAAGATACACTGGATATATAAGAGCGTTATTAGACCAATTCTAACATACGCGTGTGCTGTCTGGTGGACAGCAATGGATAAAAAATGTTACGTAAAAACGTTGCAGAAACTTCAAACAACTTTTTGCCTAGGAATATGTGGAGCAATGCGTACTACACCAACTAGGGCTTTGGAGGCAATATTTTATATACATCCAATAGACATCCAAATAAAATATGAAGCGACGGTTACAGCTTTAAGACTTAAAGCAATGGACGAGTGGATAGACACCGGACACAACACACCGCATATAAACATTTTACATGCAACAAATGAGTCGACATTCAATATCTTTGATTCAGACCGTATACCTGAAACGAGATTAGTGACACGATGTGAAACTATAATACCAGATAGAGAAGAATGTCTTATGGGGCGACCCAAGTGAAGACAAAACTAAGCAAATCCTAACGCTAAAGAAAAAGAAATGAGCCGACTGACGGGAGTTCTGACGGGACACCTCGTCCTAAAGGCCGAAGGAAGTAACGAGTGCAGAGCGTGTGGGGAAGACAGTGAAACGCTTGAACATTTCCTATGCCATTGCCCAGCATTTACATGCCTTCAGAGACAATTCTTGGGAAATGACACTCTTCACGGACTAAGCGATCTGAGGGGGTGTGAATGGAAAAGACTGCAAGAGTTCGCCAAAAACACGGAATTCCTAGATTCATAGGGAATCAAACTCAAATGTTTTTTCTTTATAAATATACACTTTCACGAATTCTTGATTTGTACTTTCTCCGCACATCTAGAGCGCACAACTGCCCTCATATGGCTTAAGTGTATGTCCTTCTCATGTTGGACATGTGGTGGTATCATCCACCCCTCTCTTCAACCTAACCTAACCTATTTGGGTATGTAAAATTTTAAGAGCTAAAAATACACACACTTCAGAAAATAAAACAATCGATAGTACAGTTCATATGTTTGAATGTAAACCGCGACGGTGCTTCAAATGGTCCAACCGCATACTCTTTTGGCCAGTATATAATGAATATATGCTTCAACGTTGTTTTCCAAAGCCTCAACATACCAAAGGCCCACAAAAATTGTCTATTGACAGATTCCGAACGAAACTGACCATAAAAGGGAAAATCGCGCAATGAACTTTATTTCATGGTTAAATTAAAAAACAAACAAACGTGTGACAGCTATTTAAACTAATGGTGTTAATAAGATAGTACCAATGAGGGGAACAGTATAGTCTGCACAACTAACACTGGACTCTAAGTTTTTATGGATTTATATTCCGACAATGGGTAATATTCAAATTTTTGTATTTTATTACAGTCATACAAATTAGTTGGACGGCTCTCAATCGTGTCGTATAGAGCGACTTGATAACCAGACGAAACTAAAGTTTTCGGACCAATTCATTCCCGAAATAACATCTGCTCATCATCAAAAATTATAGCAAAAACCGGAACCTCATGCAAAATTTCCTAACCATCAGCGTTAAAATTCCTTATTAGTATCATATTTAAGTCAGCCAATCTTCTTTGATATATTATCAACTTAAACTTCTCGAATCTGTGTTCGTGGTATCAAATATACACGCCATAGAATATAAATTTTATCATTTTTACACAAAAGAATGGATCCATTTGATCCGATAAATATTGGCCGTTCATATCATATATACCTTACATCATGGTTGTGTACGGTATGAAAAATGTCAGTTACTTAAAATCAATATATAATAAAAGGGAGCTATATCTAAATCTGGACCGATTTTCACTAAACATGGCAGACATCACTCTAGGCTCAATTCAAATTCCAATTTCGTGAAAATCGAAGGATATATAGGGACTTTGGTGCACCATTTACATGAAATCGGACGAAACTATATATGGGAGCTATATCTAAATCAGGACCGATTTTCACGAAACTTGGCAGACATCATTCAAGGATCAATTCACTACGTTATGCCAAATTTTGTGCAAATCGGACGAACATATATATGGGAGCTATATCTAAATCTAGACCGATTTTCACGAAACTTTGTACACATCATTCTAGGCTTAATTCAGTACGTAGTGCCAACATTTGTGCAAATTGAAAGATATATAGGGACTTTGGTGCTCCATTTCCTTAAATCGGACGATAATATATGGGAGCTATATCTAAATCTGAATCGATTTTCACGAAACTTTGTACACAACATTCTAGGTTTAATTCAGTACGCTATGGCAAAATTCGTGCAAATCGAAAGATATATAGGGACTTTGGTATACCATTTACTTTAAATCGGACGAACATATATATGGGAGCTATATTTAAATCTGGACCGATTTTCTCGAAACTTGGCAGACATCACTCTAGGCTCAATTCAGTACGTTATGCCAAATTTCGTGCAAATCGAAAGATATATAGGGACTTTGGGCACTATTTACATGAAATCGGACGAAACTATATATGCGAGCTATATCTAAATCTGGACCGATTTTCACGAAACTTGGCAAACATCATTCTAGACCTATATGATTAGGCTGTACCAAATTTTGTGCAAATCGAATCGTTTACATTAAATCGGTTAAATATATATATATATATATATATATATATATGGGAGCTATATCTAAATCTGAACCGATTTTTCCCAATTTCAATAGGGTTCGTCCTTGGGCCGAATAAGTGACCTATGCCAAATTTCATCCAATTCGGATCATAAATGCGACCTGTACTTTGTTTACAATTTAACATGGACCGACAGACAGACAGACAGACGGACGGACATGCATATTCTCAAAAGGAACCATGTGTTTATCTCGTTTCCTTTTGCCTGTTACAAACATAAGCACAAAGACTAATTCCCTGTGCCACAGAGTGGTGAAGGGTATAATAAATTAAATACATCAAAATAAAATGTATCAAAGATTTAACCATCCGTAGTAAAGTACCACAAGAAGTTGCATTATAGACCCCATCTCTGGTTTTATTGCTGGTGTGGTACAATAATACGAGGTGCAATCAATGGATCAAATGCTTTACTCCACTCCTTCCACTTCGTAAATATTGACCATTTTTGTGGAGGTACAACAGGGAGTGGACCGATGGATCCCATTTTCGGCCTTCATATATAATTGATACATATTCTACGATGTGCAAAGTTTGGATGAAATTGGATATTCTTCAAAATTGTGACCCTTTGTGGGGAGATACTCGAAGTATGGGCCGATATGCCCGATCTTACACCAGAAAAAAGTACCCACGTTTAGTTCAAAATGTCAGTTCGCATGATATAGTAAAAATAATTTTCAACTAAATGTTTACCGTTTTGTGGGAAAGTACCAAAAGAACTGGACAGATTTTTTTTCTATGTTCGAATTTGAGAAAAAATATATTGAAGTGAAAAGTTTGGATGAAATTGGTTACTTTTTTTAAAGTGATCCTGGTGCGCACGATCACTCTCAAAAAAGGCCGCCGGACATTTGTAAATCAACTCCAAGTTGTCTGAAACGTATTTTGTCCAAACGGGTATATATCACCATTTACAAGAGTTGATCCTATGAGCGTATATAAATCAAGCAGAACAAATATACCTTACAAATGATTTTGGTCATATGTTTCCCATATTCTGTCGATAGGACAGATGTGATATCTTAGATGGACCATTGACATTTAAGCGAACAAAATTTACTATGTGATATATAGCGCATATATGGAGAGCATGGCAGACTTCAAACCTAGCGGTTTGAATCGCAGCAAAGGAGGAAAAATGCAACATTGTTTTCCAAGAAGCTCACTTCCTCCCCACATGAAATGTTGGGATACAGTCTAATTATCAACCCTCTGACAGCCCAATTATCAACATCGTTATCAACATCAACATATGAGGATAACAAAAAATAGAAAAGGTAGTAGATACTGCCATTCAGAGGAAAATTGCATTATTAAATAAGGACCCATACTACTGCACAAAATCCAAGAAGGCGTTGCTTTCGAAATCGAATAGAAATATATAGGGAAGCTATAGCAAGACCTGATCTGATTTTCAATAGATTTGATAGGTTTGTGATTGGGTCGAATAAAGGAACTGTTTCAATTTTCATTTCATTCGGAACATACATTTTGAATTTTCTTATCCGCATTGTCTTCAAGAAGAAAAAAATTCTTCTGGTCCCATGTTTTGACATAGCCCTATATTTCGGTATTGACCGATTTTTGAATTTCCACCTTATTATCATTGTCATTGTAAATAAGCTATTACAATAACAAAAGTAATTGTAATAGCTTATTATAAATTATGATTCTGACGTTACCCTAATATTTTGCAAGTTTTAAAAACTAGATGGCGTATAGAAATACTGCCAAATTTTTGAAATGAAAACATAGGGAACATGTATATACGACAATTCCTCCAATCGGTTGTTTTAAACCAATATAAGTGGACTACCCCTAAAAGGGGGGAATATTAATAATTTTTGGTAGGGAGATTTGTAACCATATACTACTACAAAATACCAAATTACAGCGAATTCGGTTGAAAACCCCATAATACCGAAAATTGGAGGGTACCCTTATATGGGGGATACCCGAAAAAATGGACCTATATTTATAATTTTTAGTGGAGAGATTTGCTAAGCAATAAGAACTCAAAGTACCAAATTTCAGCGAATTCGGTTGAAAAACGGGATCAAGAACCCCAAAATACCGAAAATTGGAGGGTACCCTTATATGGGAGCTATGCCTAAAAGTGGACCGTGGACAGACAAAAGACGAGTCTATGCAAAATTTTGGCGTTTTATCTCAATTCGTTTAGACGCTAGAGTGATTACAATAGACAGACGGACCTGCTTAGATCGTCATAGAATTTTACGCTGATCGATCCGATACAAACGGAAAAACAAAACTAATATACCCTCCATATTATGGTGGAGGATATAAAAATACACCCTACCCTTGTACCTTAAATTGCATTTTATAAATTCTCTCGCAGAGATCAAATCTATGAAAAACTTATATTACAAAATACACGATTTTAGTTGAGAAATTTAGAAATGTGAAAAATGAAGCTATTCGCTGTAATAATGGTAACAAAATATCATCGAAATACACACGGGCACCTGTCATTCAAAAATATTTTAATAGTATGTCTCATAATTATTTCATGGATAGCTTTCATATTCGTTGATGTTTTTAACTCCGTGATAATAACCCCCAGTAATAACCTCCTAAGCCTTTCAAAATTATTTTATAAATCCATCATTCGAATTCTATACTAATTAAAAAGAATTTCTTTAGAAATCCTCTGAAAATTGTTTACAAATTTAAAATTCATCAAAATACCTATTTGTTTTGGTTTTATAGAATGTTAATAATTCCAAAGAATTTATCATTTTTCAATACCTACAGTCTGCAAATGTTATTTGTTTTCCTTATACCACAATCAAAAAATATTACAAAAGAAAAACTAAAAATGTTTTTAGCATTTTCAAGTTATTTTGTCAATATCGAGACTAGACACAAAAAACAACAAACAGTTGTACAAACAACAGCTACAACAGCAGCAGCGCCCACACCAATGTCCTATCTACCATTGTTTTCTTGAAGTCCTTTGTAGCTTTGTTAACAGGTAAAAGCCAAACAAGCTATTTTTCTGTGTATGTATTTTTGTGACTGTGTGTCTATATTGTTTTTCTGTTCTCATTTTTTTCGAATTCCTAGAATATTGGCTTTGAGCCACTTTTTTATTTAAAAGTTGTTTTGGTTGCTTTTATTT
>NW_026883406.1:0-48319 GCF_032173495.1 Musca vetustissima
CTCCTGATCTCATCACAAATGTGCGACGGGAGAAACTAGAGAAAAAAGAAACGCACGGTGTTGACGGTTCCGTGGTTCGAGGTGAACTCATTTTATTTCTAATACTTTCTTAACTTAAACCTACATTTTAATACATAGAAGTACAATGCATTTCAAATACATACATTGAATGTTAAATAGATTTGGGTTTGGACACATTTATGGTCTTTATTTACGATCACCCAAAAATACACACAGACAACAAATTATGTAAAATGCATTCTTATGCGCGCCGTGTGCAGCAATCTTATCTCTATTTACCAACGCACTATTGACGTTCCACTTGAGACCTGCACACACACCATGCGTGAGAGTCATAAATAGCATATTTTATGATCTACATTTTAAATAGAATCTTAGAAAACAACTATTTCCATTTGACTACCTGACTCCAAAATGACGTACAGTTCACTAAACTGTACAGTTTTGGTGATTTAAAAAAGTTCTTATTTTTGATGGAACAACAGAATCCGGAAATTCCAAGAGAGTTAGAGAGAGTACATGTCTGGCTCTCGTTTGAACTAGGATCATTATTAACATCGCTTAAAAATTAACAAAATTTGGGAACTATGACTACAAACTAAGTTATACGATATCCTACACAACTTCCACGAATATCTAACTTTTTGTGGTTCTATATTCTGAGCTTGGGCAATATTGGAACCCTTTTGAGCGACTAGATGTCAACAAATATTACTAATGTTCAGTACAGTCCTTCTAATTAATTGTCCAGATTCCCTTCGCCGTGGGTTGCGTTGTGATGTTCGGCTTTCAATTGTGGTCTATAGATCGACTCGAAAAAAAAACAACAAAAATTAAGTTTTCGGTACAATTCATCCCAAAATTATTATCTGATCATAACCGACAATTATAGATGTTGTCTTTGACCATAACTGGAACCTCATGGAACATTTCAAAGCGATCAGCGCTATATTTCCTGCATCCAGTGTGGTAATGGGTTACTATATAATATCTGAATACGTAAGTACCTGTAAATGTTTACGCGTAACTCCCACATCCGAGTACATACGACAATATAATTGGTATCAATGTAAAGGCTAACCACTTCTCTTGGATATACTATCAACTTCTCAGTTCTAAGTCCTTCAGGAGGAAATATATACGCCCCAGAATACACATTTCGTAATTTTTCACACAAAAGTCAGGGTTTATTGACCGATCTTTATCAAAACAGACATCCTTATTCTTTGGCCTGATCCCCTTCTCCATGTAAAAATTCGCGATGTTTGGGCCATAATTGCGGCCTCTGGAGCGACCAGAAAATCAGACAAAAATTTAGTAGTTGGTCCATTTCACCCCCTTAATAATAACTGATCTTTACCAAAAACAATAGGGGTCTTCATTGGGCCGAACCCATCCTAGATGCAAAATTTCGCGAAGATTGGAATTGTGGACAGTTATGCAGCATACCAAATGGTATGGACGGATGCTCAATTAGGTCCATGTATACATATAGGTCCACAATAGCTAGATTGTATACAAATGGGATAATTAATTGTTTCAAAAATCTTAGTTTCGCCCGATTTCAATTCACCCGATTTCCTCTAAAGATATTGTAAGGGTATCATATAGTCGATGTAGCATTCAACTCAAGAAACGTGGGAGGTGATTGATTTAGCGATGGATTTTTGCGTCCGAATTACCCTCCCAAACGATCACAGTATGCGTTATCATTGAAACAAAAACAATTTTACCTGTGATTCCCATCCTTCAACTAACCTCGTTACCCTTTTAAGCTTAGGAATCAAACATATAAAAGCTTACATGACGCAAGGCATTATGATTTTATTCAAAAACAATTCAATAATATTCATAATTAAGCTATGTCTGTTTTCATTTAAAAATGAAATTGATTCTTACTAATTAATTTCATTAATTTCATTGTTATGCTTAAAAACTGCTATATGATTGGTGCCAAATCTGTATAAAAAGATGAAGAAAAAAACCAGTAAGGAAAGTAGTAAAGTCGGACGGGCCGACTATATGATACCCTTCACCACTATGGGTATATTAAGCAGGACTATAACATAAAATTGGATGAAAAAAATGTGATATTTATCTAAATGTGAATCTACCTAGATCTATCCATAAAGTATGTCAATCGACTTCAAACAAATATAAATAGGTCATCCGTTGGGCTATGTCTGCACTTCTAGAAAACGCAACTACGTAATTCTATGCTCAATTTTTTAAGTTGTGCAAAATTTGATGTCAATCTGACTAACATAAGGAGTTTGATGCCCAATTTACTTGAAATCGGGCGAAAATATATATGGAAGCTCTATCCAAATATTGAGCGATTTCAAACAAACTTGTCACAGGTTAGGTTATACAACTTTCAGAACGTTTTGTTCCAATTGGTTCCTTAGTACGTCAATTACTTAAAATCAATCTATAATAAAAGGGAGCTATATCTAAATCTGGACCGATTTTCCGAAACTTGGCAGACATCATTCTAGACTCAATTCAGTACGTTATGCCAAAATTCGTGCAAATCAGAAGATATTTAGGGAGTTTGGTGGACCATTTACATCAAATCGGACGAAACTATATATGGGAGCTATATCTAAATCTGGACCGATTTTCTCCAAACTTGGCAGACATCCCTCTAGGCTTAATTCAGTACGTTATGCCAAATTTCGTGCAAATCAGAAGATATATAGGGACTTTGGGCACTATTTACATGAAATCGGACGAAACTATATATGGGAGCTATATCTAAATCTGGACCGATTTTCACGAAACTTGGCAGACATCATTCTAGACCTAAATGATTAGGCTGTACCAAATTTCGTGCAAATCGAAAGATATATAGGGACTTTGGGGCACCATTTACATGAAATCGGACGAAACTATATATGGGAGCTATATCTAAATCTGGACCGATTTTCTCCAAACTTGGCATACATCACTCTAGACTTAATTCAGCACGTTATACCAAATTTCGTGAACATCAGAAGATATATAGGGACTTTGGGCACTATTTACATGAAATCGGACGAAACTATATATGGGAGGTATATCTAAATCTGGACCGATTTTCACGAAACTTGGCAGACATTATTCTAGACCTAAATGATTAGGCTGTACCAAATTTCGTGCAAATCGAAAGATATATAGGGACTTTGGGGCACCATTTACATGAAATCGGACGAAACTATATATGGGAGCTATATCTAAATCTGGACCGATTTTCTCCAAACTTGGCATACATCACTCTAGGCTTAATTCAGCACGTTATACCAAATTTCGTGCAAATCAAAAGATATATAGGGACTTTGGGGCACCATTTACATGAAATCGGACGAAACTATATATGGGAGCTATATCTAAATCTGGACCGATTTTCACGAAACTTGGCAGACATCATTCTAGACCTAAATGATTAGGCTGTACCAAATTTCGTGCAAATCGCAAGATATATAGGACCGTTTACATTAAATCGGTTAAATATATATATGGGAGCTATACCTAAATCTGAACCCATTTTTCCCAATTTCAATAGGGTTCGTCCTTGGACCTAATAAGTGACCTATGCCAAATTTCATCAAAATTGGATCATAAATGCGACCTGTACTTTGTTTACAATTTAACATGGACAGAAAATATATATGGGAGCTATATGCATAAATCTAGAAAGTGATTTTTATGAAATTTTACACACATCATGTGTCTATCTCGTTTTCATTACGCTGTTACAAATTTATGCACAATGATATATATACCGTGTACCACAGTGTGAAAATATATAGGGTATAACTACAATTCTCAATTAATTTGAGAACAAGCAAATAATAATTAGGTTTATTACCGTTTCTTGGAAGTGGAACCAGAATAAATATATAATTATTCAAAGACAAATCTTCGGATTTTTTGAAGTTTTGCCGCTCACGGAATTTTATGTTAGAAGAAGTGTTGCAATCTATGAATTTTAATATTCCAGTAAAAATAAATGAAATATCCACTAATTAGTTTGAAGAAACTTACCAAAAAATGAGAAAAAAATTGTTTGGATATTATAAAAAAATTAAAATTAATTAAACACCTCAAAAAATAATTTTATTAGACAGGATTACGATTCCAAACATTCAATGCGAATTGATGGTGACAAAATGGCGGAGGAATTTTATTTGTGGAACCACCAAATTTCACTTACGCTACCAAAACAATTCATAAGCGAAAGAAAAGTTCGATAAAAAACACAAAATGACAAACTGGCTGATAAATATCAACTTTGTTTACAAATAATCCTCCATAAGATGGAGCTAACTATTTTTTTTATCATTCGATATATTGGATATAATTTATGTTTAATGGATAGTTGTGAAAAATCATGTAAAAAAACTCCTGGCAAGCACCACTCTACATCGACCCCGACGAATTTTAAACTTTCCTTGCTCGGTTTGCATAATTTATGTTTTATTTCATTCCTTTCTCTATCGCTTATTTAATTGTAGTGTCTATTGTGGTTGAACCTTAAATTAATCACACATCACTAGATTTCTACAAAAAAAAGTAAGATTATTTCGTAGCTAATTAATATTTAAGTCCACAAAACCACACCACACACACTCACACACTAATAACCACAATTACCCCAAAAACCAAAAGATAAAGCAAACTGCATGCTGAGGCGATTCAGTATAACAAATATTTGCAAACATCATTGACTACTAATGAAATTCTTCTTCTACTTCATTCTGTTGTGGTTTAATTAGTAATTGTATCCGGCTTAGAGTAATCAATATTTTGAATTTTAAATTTTCATCTAATAATTATTTAATTTTGTTCGTGCCAAAAATGTGAGAACGTGGAAGTACAATGGAAATTACAAATCAAATTAAAAACAACGGGAAACCAAACGGTTAATGGCGACTGAGTGATACGGTACAGAAGAGGGGATTTATGAAAATAAAAGTGTATACTAGAATGATAATTTGAAATGAACAACTTCAATATTAAATTTAGCTGTGTTCTTCATAACAGCTGCTCATGCACCGACTGTGTTTGATATTTTGCAGGTAAAATTGGGAGATTTTTAGGAAAAAATTTCGGAACTAAGGAGATCTAATGTTCTACAAATACAATTTTATAGAAAGTAGTAATCGTCTATGACAGATGGATACAGGGACATACACAGAGGGTCCTGTCCGAAATATTTTTTTCTACAGAGAAAAGGTCATACCGAAAAGGCGGGACCCAATGTTTTTTTGTGTAAGTCCCTGCGGTTTAAAGTTTGTTAGCTGCCCATCTCTACACCTTATTTATATTAACTGTATCCATTGCATGATCGATACCACCAATTGTAGCATGCATTAATCTGCTTTACATAGCAATTATTTTCATTGTATTTACAAAAATCAAATTATCTCTCACGTAGTACATCGAAATATTATTGAAACCTACAACAGCTGTCTATCAAATTCAATGGAATTTTATTTAATTAAAATATAATGACAGCATAACATAAATTGAATGTAATACAATTGTTTTAATTATTCAGAAATTTGTATTCTTTAGAATTGTGTTCAGAATTTTTGAGGTTATCTTTTAATATGGATTTGTTTAATAATAACAAATTAATTAATTTGCAGCACGGGTTAGGTGAAATAAGTATGCTCAGCTCGTCGAATATTAATTTATTCTTATCATATTTTAAAAAGGTAACTACTTCACACTCTTCACTGTACGTATCACGGAGCGTATGATTGTTACTCATTCGCCCCAATGTACCTTGTAATTTAAGTACTCACTCGCTACTATATTGACGTTTTACAAACAATCTGAAGCTGAATATAAGCAATTCGATTTGAAAATCAATTTTATATTTATAAAATTCTGATTTATTTGGGGACATCTCAGGAAAGTAGAAAAGTCGGACGGGGACGACTATATGATACGCTTCACCACTATAGGGATATATTTAAAAGATGCATCCCAACAGATAGACTATTAACATGAAATTGGATGAACTAAAATATGTGACCTTTATCTAAATGTGAATCGACTTAGATCAATCCATAAACATACAATTCGTTTGTTACAATTGGACAAAATTATCTAAATCGATCAATCAATCAAATATCAATCAACCCGTTGAATATTTGGAGCCCAATTAACACGACGTCGATCAGAAATATATATGGGCTATATCTGTTCTTCTACACGCGATTACGTCATTGTATTTTGAAAAAAAAAACATGAAGAGTTCGGTGCACCATTAAATATGAACCGATTTCAACGAAACTTTTGCACAGGTTAGATTAGATTAAATTCAGCACGTTTTGTTCCTAATGAACATATTTGGGGTCCTTGGGTCATACTTAAAATCGGACGAAACTATATGGGAGCTATATCAAAATCTGGACGGATTCAAACAAAATTTGACACACGTTTGGCTATACTATCTGAAGTAGGTTGTGCAAAATTTTGTGTTAATCGGCCAAGTCTTTGGTGCACCATTTAAAATCGGAAGAAGATGTATATGGAAGCTATATCTAAATCCGAACTGATTTTAGCAAAACTTGACACATGTTATGTTATACAAACTTTAGTACGTTATGCAAAATTGTGTGGCAATCGGCCTAACTTTGGGTCTTAAAATCGGAAAATTGTCTAGAAACTTTACACACCTCATTCTAGACTCAGTTCAGTACGCTATGTTTCGTGCAAAATTAAAAGTTAAAATTAAATCGGGCGAAAATATATGGGAGCTACATCTAAATCTGAACCGATTTTCACGAAACTTAACACACATCATTCTAGACTTAATTCTGTTCGCTATGGCAAATTTTGTGCAAATCGAGAGATATATAGGGACATTGGTGTTCCATTTACATTAAATCGGACGAAAATATATGGGAGCTATATCTAAATCTGAACCGATTTTCAAGAAACTTAACACACATCATTCTATACCTACTTCATTACGCTGTGCCAAATTTCGTGCAAATCGAAGGACATATAGGGACTTTGGTGGACCATTTACATCAAATACCTAATTACAGCTAATTTGGCTAATATATTCCAATTTCACCATCAGCATGTTATGTTAGTAAAAGTCAATTTTAATTTTTGTATTAAAATTTTAAAGGCAAGTTGCAACGACTATTTTTATACCCATCACCACACTGTGGTACAAGGTATTATGTCTTTGTGCATAAGTTTGTAACAGGCAAAAGGAAACGAGATAGACCGTGGTTCCTTTTGAGAATATGCATAGAATCACTTTCTGAGTCGATTTATGCATGTCCGTCCGTCCGTCTGTCCGTCTGTTGATGTCAAATTGTAAACAAAGTACAGGTCGCATTTATATCCGATTTGGTTGAAATTTGGTACAGCTAATTTATTTGGCCCAAGGACGAACCCTATTGAAATTGGGAAAAATCGGTTCAGATTTAGATATATTTTTGTCCGATTTTTGGTAAATGGTGCACCAAAGTCCCTAAAAATCTTTCGATTTGCACTAATTTTGGCAAAGCGTACTGAATTATGTCCAGAATGATGTGTGGCAAGTTTCGTGAAAATCGGTTCAGATTTGAAGACTTTATTTGTTTTGAAGACTTTATTCTCCGTCTTAGCTATTCAAGTGGTATATCGTCTTCACTATCGCTACTAAAAACCAGTAAGGAAAGTAGTAAAGTCGGATTGGACCGACTATACGATACCCTTCACCACATTGGGTAGAAAAGACGTCGTCTTTTTGAAGGAATTTAGACATGAATCTGAACGAAATTAAATATGTGATTTTTATATATTTCTGGAACCTATGCTAAATTTCATTTCATTTGGGCAAGTTTAGAGTCGTTTGCGCACAGTGGGACAGATTTGTGTAAATCGATTTAAAGCAAACTTTACACACGCTATTCGGTATGCTGCACTGTTTAAAATTTAATCTCAATAAATAAGTCAAAACTATATATTGAAGCTACGAGATATCTATATCTGAATCAATTTGAAGCAAACTTGCCAGAGATTAATTTATACTAATTTCAATACGTTGTGTCAATCGGCCTAGCTGTGGATCATAAGTGCACAATTACTTAAAATCGGACGAAAGTATATATAGGAGGTGTACACATCATTCCGGACTTAATTCAATACGCTATGCCAAAATTCGTGCAAATCAAATGATTTCAGGGACTTTGGTGCACCATTTACCTAAAATTGGGCGAAACTATATATGGGAGCTATATCTAAATCTGAACCGATTTTCACGAAACTTAGCATACATCATTCTAGACCTTATTCAGTAGGCTATACCAAATTTCGTGCAAATCTAAAGATATATAGGGACTTTGGTACACCATTTACCTTAAATCGGGTGAAACTATATATGGGAGCTATATTTAAATCTGAACAGATTTTCACGAAATTTAGCACACATCGTTCTAGACTTAATTAAGTACGCTATGTCAAATTTCGTGCAAATCGATGGATATATAGGGACTTCGGTACACCATTTACCTGAAATCGGACGAAAATATTTATGGGAGCTATATCTAAATCTGAATCGATTTTCACGAAACTTAGCACACATCATTCTAGACCTAATTCAGTAGGCTTTACCAAATTTCGTGCAAATCGAAAGATATATAGGGACTTTGGTACCCCATTTATCTGAACCGATTTTCTCCAAACTTAGCACACATCATTCTAGACCTTATTCAGTAGGCTATACCAAATTTCGTGCAAATCGAAAGATATATAGGGACTTTGGTACACCATTTAGCTTAAATCGGGTGAAACTATATATGGGAGCTATATCTAAATCTGAACCGATTTTCACAAAACTTAGCACACGTCATTCTAGACTTAATTCAATACGCTATGCTAAAATTCGTGTAAATCAAATTATTTTCAGGGACTTTGGTGCACCATTTACCTAAAATCGGGCGAAACTATATATGGGAGCTATATCTAAATCTGAACCGATTTTCACAAAACTTAGCACACGTCATTCTAGACTTAATTCAATACGCTATGCCAAAATTCGTGTAAATCAAATGATTTTCAGGGACTTTGGTGCACCATTTACCTAAAATCGGGCGAAACTATATATGGGAGCTATATCTAAATCTGAACCGATTTTCACGAAACTAGGCACACATCATTCTGGACCTAATTAAGTAGGCTGTACCAAATTTCGTGCAAATCGGAAGATATTTAGGGACTTTGGTACCTCATTTACCTTAAATCGGACGAAAATATATATGGGAGCTATATCTAAATCTGGACCTATTTTTCCCAATTTCAATAGGGTTCGTCCTTGGGCCACACAAATGAGCTGTGCCAAATTTCATCCAATTCGGATCATAAATGCGACCTGTACAATTAACAATTTAACATGGACAGACGGACGGACGGACATGCATAAATTGACACAGAAAGTGATTCTATGAATATTCTCAAAAGGAACCATGGGCCTATCTCGATTATTTTTGCCCGTTACAAACATATGCACAAAGACATAATACCCTGTACCACAGTGTAGTGAAGGGTATAAAAAGTAACTACTTCACATGCTTCGCTGTAAATGTCATGGAACGTATGATTATTACGCATTCGCCCCCAATGTACCTTGTAATTTAAGTACTAAATCAAGGAATTCTTTGTCACCTTGATTGATTATAATTCATAAAAGTCGATTATACATTAAACATAATATAATAAATATAGTATCAGAATTTCCCATCCAAAGTACGACTTATTCTACTAATTCTACTACTCAAAGGGTGACACTTTTAAGAATATTTATACTAACCATAGATTTACAAATAATAACGAAGAGATTAAACTTTATGTCACCCGTGACCATCATAACCTGTGGAAAAAATATGTGGAAACTATATCGGAACCGATTTCCACAAATTTCAATAGAGTTCTTCTTTGAGCCACATAAATGAGCTGTGACAAATTTCTGATCTGATTCGAAAAAATTGTAACATGGAAATGCAAATTTATTTTCTTAAAAAAGAAAAGTAAATTCAAAAGGCGTACTGGCCCGACTATATGATACCCTTCACTACTTGGTTTACAAACAGAGATTCTCCTACGTTCAATATCGTGTCTATAGGATAGGTATAGCAACTTTGGGGGACCATGGACATGGGATCGTGGGAAATTAAATATGTGATTTGCATCAATATATTAACCTTGGCGTGCTATTTGTATGAAATCTGTGTTAAAACTGTATATGAGAGCTAAATGTAAATCTGATCCGATTTGAAGAAAACTTGTCATTGATCAATTTTGTTAAAAGTTGAAATAATCAAATTATTTTTGAACATGTTATTATAATTCATTTCATTGTATACTTTGTTTACAATTGAACATAAATAGACGGGCGGGCATGCATAAATCGACTCCGGAAGTGATTTTATATATATTCTCAATAATAACCATGGTCATATCTCGTTTACTTTTGCCTGTTACTAACATATGCACAAAGACATAATACCCTGTGCCGTAGTGTGGTTAACGTATAAACACTATCTCTGAAAATACCATAATATCTGTGACATCTCACAAACCAGAGGTTATATACATTTTAGACCATTTGTATACCTTCAGCTTTATGGATAATGATTTTGGTTTTAAACCTAAAATTTCTTTGGACCAAAAGCTTTTAGAGAATTTGGAATCTACACTACCCGTCCGTTTGTCTGTCTTGCTGGCTGGTGAAAAGATAAACTGATTTCCTTCACTTTGCACGTCATAATATTTTTACAAAATCTTGATCAAATCCAATGATGGGACCAATTGGTTAACTTTTTCCGATACCTCCCCCACAGGAAGTCAAGACTTTAAAAATGGTGATCCATTAATTGTAACTTTAATTTAATAGTTTTGGATCTGTAAAAGGTTTTCTATCCAATTGATCAGATGACTTTTTTAATCAACAAATAGAAAATTGTGACGTATGATTAATGTTAAAAGAGTATTTAACGTACGCCCTATAGTATGGAGATGTTCAATTTAATTAACTTATACACCCTAAAACATGTGGTGGAGTGTATATTAAATGAATCATTCTTTATACAATCGAAACGCCTAGATGGAGGCTAATTCCATGGTTTGACATTGCTAATCTCATTTTCGGTGTTTTGGATTGAGGATAGAAGTTGGCATTCTTGGTTACTGAAGGTTGGCATATATCAATATAGATCTATGTTTTGACATTATCTCGTAAGTCAATGTTTTTAATAGGCTCCTGAGTCCGATTAATTTGTAGAGATTTTGAAGGTAGGTGGAAGATACTAAATGTTCTGCCCTGTTGAACATTAATATCGCTAAAACGTGCAACATAGCGTATGACTGATAATTAGAAAATATGGAAAATATGGAATTGACTGATAATTAGAAAATATGGAATTGACCATACGCCCTACAGTACAATGTCAATCAATGTTTTCACTGTCCTCTTCCATAAGGTGGAGTCCATAATAATGGGTCTTTCCGTCTCAAAATTTCGAAAAATTTGCCGGTTGCAAAAAAATTTGAGATCGCAATATTTAAGTTATATTGGTCCTAGATCCACCTTTAAATATACCGATCGTGACAGACATGTGCCTCAGTTCCGCGTCCGTCCATCTGTCTGTCCATTATAGTTTGTAAACATGATACAGGACCAATCGTCACGAAATTGTGCATGTATGATGGGTTCTGACAAAAAAAAAAGACCTCGTGAAATGGATCAAACACTTTATTATTGTCTGTTTTTCTGATCGCAGAGCCCACAATTATGACCCGAAAGCCACAAAATTTTAAACCAGGAATGAAATCTGGTGAAAGAGTGACTGTTTCAAAATTTGTATTCTGGGGCTTATATATTTACTCCTAAAGGATATAGATCCGAGAAGTTGGTAGTATATCCAATAGGTGTGGTTCTCCTTTAAATTGATTCGAATTACATTGTTGTACATATAAATGTTTGCACATAAATCGTTAAAGTGATATTGTATGGTATTACTATTACCTCTTTGATGTTACCGCTGATGTTGAGATGATATTTAGGGGGCGCAATGAATCAAAAACTGGATTTTTGTCAGACTTTCTAGATGCTCTAGAGGCCATTATTATATTCAGTGAATTTCTGGTGAATTTTTTCTAAGAAAAATGTTAATATAGTTCCATTTTTTAATAGCATCCTATTACAACCTTGAAGTTCATAGCCCAAATTTCGATCTTGAGTCTCAAATGATCGTCACGAGTTTTTAAGAAATTTTGAATAGAGACCTTATAGTGGAGGGTATAAGTTCAGTCTGTCCGACCATAGCGATTTTCTTTATGTTTCTTAATTCTGTTTTGTTTGGGGATGTATTTCCCTGAAAAAAGTCTAAAAAATGTTTTTAAGTAAGCCCTGATTTACATTAGGCAATTTTACTTGCAGACATTGTCAGTATGTCGGAGGGATGAAGGGTTGTCTTTCCCCTCAACCTTGAAAATCGAGGCAACTACATTTTCTTAATATAAATTAGAACTTATCTGAATTTAAAAAAAATATTTATTCTTATATACCAATAACAAAGTCACTTGCATTTATATATTTCAAAATTTACAATGCCTTTCATAGAATGAAATGTTAGTAGGAGATTTTTTCAAAAATTTAATATTTCCCTGAGTGTTTATGTGCCTTTATTAAATAAATAAATTCTTCATAGTTTGACGAAGCGTAATAAGGTTAGAAAATAAAATTTCCTCCTACGAAAATCCCCATGCTCCTTTTGCCGCAACATAAGTTAACTGAAGTATGTGTAGCGGTGTTTGTGTTGTGTTTGTTCATCATTGTGTTAGTAAGTGATATTATAACGCCAGCAAGAAAGGAATACGCAATGACTGAATTGCAACGATGCATAGCCACATAAAGTAGAATAAACTTCAATAACCAAGTCATACAGTGGTGACTCTTTTATTTCTGCCACCGCTTCAACGTCTGCTTCTGCTTCTTCTACTTCTATTTCCTTTATAACTACTCTAATACATTCAACTCGCTATTACTGTTCTTACTCTTCACAGTAATGCCAACCCACCAGCCAGCAACCATCCATCCATCCAACCAACAAACACAATGACAAAAGCATCAGTTGACAATGCTCTTATTATGTCAAAATAACCAACACATCTATTATGTGTGTATGTTGGTTAAGTGTTCTATGTATATGTATGTATGAGTGTGTGTTCATGAATATATGTCGTTAGTGTTGTTGATTATGAATACTTTTGAGATGGTTGATTGTTTGTATATCGGCATGCTTTCATGTTCATATGTGTGTGTGTATTCTATATATGTGTGCCTGTGTCATTGTTCGTCAATACTTTTGCCACTGATGATAACTCAATTTACGACTTTGTTATTTGGTTTTATAAATGTGCCTGGCTGTCTGTCTATCAGCCAGTTTGCCTATCTTTCTGCCTTGGTGTTTGGTTTTGTTATAAAAGTGCGGTTGCGGTTAGAAAAAAAAACTAAACTATAAAAATGTGATGAAATGCCAAAGTAATAACAACTATTGACTATCCTTTAATATTAAATTTTATTATATGTTTAGGATATTATAAAATGCAGTACGCAAAATTGAAAGGAACAATTTTCTAGCCTTGTAGGAGGCGTGGTTTTATAAAAGAATATTTTCCTCAGCCTTGTAGGAGGCGTGGTTTTATAAAAGAATATTTTTCTCAGCCTTGTAGGAGGCGTGGTTTTATAAAAGAATATTTTTCTAGCCTTGTAGGAGGCGTGGTTTTATAAAAGAATATTTTTCTAGCCTTGTAGGAGGCGTGGCTTTATAAAAGAATATTTTTCTAGCCTTGTAGGAGGCGTGGTTTTATAAAAGAATATTTTTCTAGCCTTGTAGGAGGCGTGGCTTTATAAAAGAATATTTTTCTAGCCTTGTAGGAGGCGTGGTTTTATAAAAGAATATTTTTCTAGCCTTGTAGGAGGCGTGGTTTTATAAAAGAATATTTTTCTAGCCTTGTAGGAGGCGTGGTTTTATAAAAGAATATTTTTCTAGCCTTGTAGGAGGCGTGGTTTTATAAAAGAATATTTTTCTCAGCCCTGAAGGAGGCGTGGTTTTATAAAAGAATATTTTTCTCAGCCCTGTAGGAGGCGTGGTTTTATAAAAGAATATTTTTCTCAGCCTTGTAAGAGGCGTGGTTTTATAAAAGAATATTTTTCTCAGCCCTGAAGGAGGCGTGGTTTTATAAAAGAATATTTTTCTAGCCTTGTAGGAGGCGTGGTTTTATAAAAGAATATTCTTTTAGCCTTGTAGGAGGCGTGGTTTTATAAAGCCTTGTAGGAGGCGTGGTTTTATAAAAGAATATTTCTCTAGCCTTGTAGGAGGCATGGTTTTATAAAAGAATATTTTTCTAGCCTTGTAGGAGGCATGGTTTTATAAAAGAATATTTTTCTAGCCTTGTAGGAGGCGTGGTTTTATAAAACAATATTTTTCTAGCCTTGTAGGAGGCGTGGTTTTATAAAAGAATATTTTTCTAGCCTTGTAGGAGGCGTGGTTTTATAAAAGAATATTTTTCTAGCCTTGTAGGAGGCGTGGTTTTATAAAAGAATACGTGGTTTTATAAAAGAATATTTTTCTCAGCCCTGAAGGAGGCGTGGTTTTATAAAAGAATATTTTTCTCAGCCCTGAAGGAGGCGTGGTTTTATAAAAGAATATTTTTCTCAGCCCTGAAGGAGGCGTGGTTTTATAAAAGAATATTTTTCTCAGCCCTGAAGGAGGCGTGGTTTTATAAAAGAATAATTTTCTAGTCTTGTAGGAGGCGTGTTTTTATAAAAGAATAATTTTCTAGTCTTCTAGGAGGCGTGGTTTTATAAAATAATAATTTTCTAGTCTTGTAGGAGGCGTGGTTTTATAAAAGAACATTTTTCTAGCCTTGTAGGAGGCGTGGTTTTATAAAAGAACATTTTTCTAGCCTTGTAGGAGGCGTGGTTTTATAAAAGAACATTTTTCTAGCCTTGTAGGAGGCGTGGTTTTATAAAATAATATTTTTCTAGCCATGTAGGAGGCGTGGTTTTATAAAAGAATATTTGTCTAGCCTTGTAGGAGGCGTAGTTTTATAAAAGAATATTTTTCTCAGCCCTGAAGGAGGCGTGGTTTTATAAAATAATATTTTTCTCAGCCCTGAAGGAGGCCTGGTTTTATAAAATAATATTTTTCTCAGCCCTTAAGGAGGCCTGGTTTTATAAAAGAATATTTTTCTAGCCTTGTAGGAGGCGTGGTTTTATAAAATAATATTTTTCTCACCCCTGAAGGAGGCGTGGTTTTATAAAATAATATTTTTCTCACCCCTGAAGGAGGCGTGGTTTTATAAAAGAATATTTTTCTCACCCCTGAAGGAGGCGTGGTTTTATAAAAGAATATTTTTCTCAGCCCTGAAGGAGGCGTGGTTTTATAAAAGAATATTTTTCTCACCCCTGAAGGAGGCGTGGTTTTATAAAAGAATATTTTTCTCAGCCCTGAAGGAGGCGTGGTTTTATAAAAGAATATTTTTCTCAGCCCTGAAGGAGGCGTGGTTTTATAAAAGAATATTTTTCTCACCCCTGAAGGAGGCGTGGTTTTATAAAAGAATATTTTTCTCAGCCCTGAAGGAGGCGTGGTTTTATAAAAGAATATTTTTCTCACCCCTGAAGGAGGCGTGGTTTTATAAAAGAATATTTTTCTCACCCCTGAAGGAGGCGTGGTTTTATAAAAGAATATTTTTCTAGCCTTGTAGGAGGCGTGGTTTTATAAAAGAATATTTGTCTATCCTTGTAGGAGGCGTAGTTTTATAAAAGAATATTTGTCTAGCCTTGTAGGAGGCGTGGTTTTATAAAAGAATATTTTTCTAGCCTTGTAGGAGGCGTGGTTTTATAAAAGAATATTTGTCTAGCCTTGTAGGAGGCGTAGTTTTATAAAATAATATTTTTCTAGCCTTGTAGGAGGCGTGGTTTTAAAAATGAATATTTTTCTAGCCTTGTAGGAGGCGTGGTTATAAATATGAATATTTTTCTCAGCCTTGTAGGAGGCGTGGTTTTATAAATGAATATTTTTCTCAGTCTTGTAGGAGGCGTGGTTTTAAAAATGAATATTTTTCTAGCCTTGTAGGAGGCGTGGTTTTAAAAATGAATATTTTTCTCAGCCTTGTAGGAGGCGTGGTTTTATAAATGAATATTTTTCTCAGTCTTGTAGGAGGCGTGGTTTTATAAATGAATATTTTTCTCAGTCTTGTAGGAGGCGTGGTTTTATAAATGAATATTTTTCTCAGTCTTGTAGGAGGCGTGGTTTTATAAATTAATATTTTTCTCAGTCTTGTAGGAGGCGTGGTTTTATAAATGAATATTTTTCTCAGTCTTGTAGGAGGCGTGGTTTTATAAATGAATATTTTTCTCAGTCTTGTAGGAGGCGTGGTTTTATAAATGAATATTTTTCTCAGTCTTGTAGGAGGCGTGGTTTTATAAATGAATATTTTTCTCAGTCTTGTAGGAGGCGGGGTTTTATAAATGAATAGTTTGCTAGCCCTGATTTAAATAATTGGAATATCCACCGCATGGGTATAATAAGTTTGACCGAAATGGTGTATTTATTTTTATCATATTCTAGCTCTATGTCCTATGTCTATACCAGACATCGTTGATCTGTGATGTGGGTCATGTATATACGGTCCCTGAATAATTTGTACATTTACCTTAATGGTTTTCTGAATCTATCTACACACGGTGCATAAACGCATTTCCACCATTACAGTGCATTTGATTACATTAGCGGCGGAAATTTTAGCATTTAAAACTGTTGGGGGAAAATCACATTAGGACGAATCTTGGAAATGTGCTATTTAATGCGTTCATCAGCCTGAAGAGGATAATAATGCGTCTATATGCAGACATTCGCGCTAACGTACCAAGATAACTAGCTGGACAAATGATACACACACGCATGCACACACTCACACATTCACACACGGGATTTTATTGTGCGGGATTAAATGCAGAACCATATATCCTTGGTTTATGGAATGCAACAACTGTTGTCTGTTTGTCGCTGTTTGCGACTGATGCCGGAGACAAAAGCCAATATCAGCTACCATAACACATATTGAGATTCTAAAACAATGTGAGTGTGTGTGTGCGTTTGTGTGCATGCAATGCCAGTAATAAACCAAGACCAGCTTACCGCAAAACAAAAGAGGTAAATCAAGTGAATAACCTCATTCAGGAATAACGACGACATACCCCCCAAAGTCAAAACTTGGCGCAATGTGTGTTTGGCTAGAAATACGTTCGCATAGTGCGTTGCGTGGATGGTTGGATGGATGGTGGAAATCCTATTGCTAAGGTGATGGTGATGCGGATGATAAGGATACAGAGTTAAGTAATGTGCGTGGTAACCCAGCAAAACCAATGAGTTCAAATGACAGGCGTTAAAACTTGATGAGTATCCAAATTTTAGTCATTTCGGTCAAAAAAAGCCAACATATTTGAAATTGGATGGAAAAATCCGATTTCGTCATGATGACTCCATTGCAATGAAGTCGCTCATAAATTGAAGTCATATAATTTATAAGACTTTCATTCGCAAACATTTTTTGTTTGCTTGGTTATTAGAAAGTGCATGCATACGTTTCATCGTAAGTGTAGGTGTGTGTGCTGAGCATTGTTCGTTCTTAGTTACTGTTCATAATTCAATTTATGTTCGCTGAATACATCATGCTCGCAGATGATGTGTATGTTTCACAATCAATTGCGTTAGATAGTATCGAATAAAGGAACAGCATTTCAATGTTCTACCATGGGGTATTCCATCAATGCATCATACAGGAGTAGATTTCTTGAAGGCAAATTTACACACATAAGGTTCGTATGATGTAGGGTTGCCAAATCGAATTATTATTAGAAAGGATATTTATTAAAACTGTAAGAATTTTTGTCATTTACCATTTCTAATTCCTTATTTAGATTAAGGTCGAAGGAAAAAGTTTACTTCGGTTGGAAAATACGACTAATCTCTTCGAAATACGGACAATGTGGGTTATGTCAAAACATGCACCTGTGTCACACACAACTATAAAAGGGAAACATTTAAAAATACAAATACGGTTTCAAAATTGTCATTCATTCCCTTTTGTTTTCAGAAATTGAACGAAAGAATTATGATATTTTTGGCAAACCAATTGAAATATGTGACCAATACTATGGCGGAATGTGAAACAGAGGAAATCTATCTTTATATATCCTTCAAACAAGTAATTAAAAAGTCCATGTTTCTGTTGACTCCACAAAAATATTTATAAAGATATCACGTTTCCTATCAAAGAATATTTTTTAAAAGATCTACGCTTCTGATGGCCCCTTAAAAATACATTTAAAAATCCAAATATTTCTATAAAATATTCTTTACGTGGACGTGGACTTTGTTTCTGAAAACCCATCAAAAATACTATTTAAAACAGTCCAAGCATTTTATGATCCCCACAAAAAAAAAAAATTCTTTAAAAAATCCAAGCTTTTGATGACCTCACAAAAAATAGTTATACCCTTTAAAACTATGTTATCAGGGTGTAATAGCTTTGTGCAGTCCCATGCGTTTGTAACTCCGCGAAATATTGGTACTTGACCAAAAATGTATACCGTATGTATGGCTCGCCGTACGCTTGGCTCGTCGAATGAACCGACGACGATATTCACTGCCGACGCAGATCGGCCCAGAATTTTTCTTTCAAACACTCCAAGAGCTTTCTCATGTGCTTGCGCAAGTACCCATGCTTCAGATCCCTACAACAGCACGGGTAATATCAGCGTCGTGTAGAGTGTGAGTTGGGTGTGGCGAGAGGTGTCCTTGCATTTAAGTTGCTTACTCAGACCATAGTAGCATCTGTTAGCCAACACAATTCTTATCCGAATTTCAAACTGATGTTATTAGTTTTGTTTATGGCGGTACCGTGGCATACAAAGTCTTTGACAACCTCGAAGCTATATCGAACAATTGATCCGAGTCTACAGGACATCATCGTTCAATGGTGGCTGTTACAGCTCGCAATGTTCGACTTATTATATCGATGTCGTAGGCGTAGGCGAGTTACATGTGTTGTTTGGCGTACAGAGTGCAATTTCTGTTCACATTTGCACCTCGTATGACCTTTCCCAGCAAGATGTTAAACAGGTTACACGACAAACTGTCACCTTGTTTTAATCCTCGTTCGAGAGGTCCTTTCCGACTTTAACTGCTGAGCTTGTGCCACCTCTGAACCGATAGTGCTGTATTTTCCTGGATTTGGCACGGAGTGAAAATCTGGCCAATAGTGGATTTGCCAGGTCTGAAGCCGCATTGGTATTGTCTAATAATGTCATTGACCATTGGCTTTATATGCGATGGGAAGGAGACTTATTATTCAATTTATCTCATTTTTTGTGCACGGGACACATGATGCTGAGATTCCAATTATTGGACATACGTTGGACATGCGTTTTTCATACCAGTAGCATTACGACACCCCTGATTGTACCACGGGTTTTTTGGTACCAAAGTGTTGTGGTGGTTTTTGGTACCCTTGTCTTATTTTTGCTGCAGTTTGTAGGAAGCGGGAAATCCTTTGCCTTCTATATTATTATCGGGACAAGAAGTGATTTCGTCTAGAAGGTGGGTAATTTGAGCGGAGTAGGCTTCTGCTACCTGTTGTGTTTGCAGCTTTTCGTCGCCGACACAAAACAACAAACTGGGTTCAGCCTGACTATTTTGCAAAAACAAAATACAAATGGTATCCCAATCAAACCGCCAACACTACTGAAGTTGTAGACGCAGGCTCGGTTAAACTGTTTGGTTTGTTGCTGTATACTAGCAACACCAACAAAGTCGTTGTGTGCATTTGTCGCGATGTGACAACACACAACAGTGGGAAAGGTATGAAATTGTTTGTAACTGCCTTGTTAACCTCGAAGTGAGGCACCAGCGAAATTCTCATGCAGTTTATGTCGTTGGTCAGCTAAGTACTTCGCCTTGTTACAAAAGACATTTGGGTTTCAAAGGTTTTTTGTATAGAAGCAATAGCTTCTGTGGAGAATATCCCAACAAAAAACTAAGGGAACTGATGAGGATCAGTGGCGTGATCCGAAACTATAGTCTTCCCTGCCTTACCCCTTGGCAAACAATGTCATACATTCCCCACTAATAAATAGTTGTTTTTTATAAAAACAACAAACTGGGTTCAGCCTGACTATTTTGCAAAAACAAAAAAAAGTATATATATATATATATAATTTAAAAAATCCACACATCTCACAGGATATTTATATAAACATCACGCTTTTGATGACTTCTTCATAAAAATATTCGGGTTTCTGATGGCTCCTCAAAAAATGTTCTTAAGGAAATCCAGGCATTAGATGGATTATAAAAAAATCGATATTCTGACAATCACCCAATAATAAAATAGTTATTTTAAAAATTCGCCCAACTTATGACCCTTAAGAAGTATTACTTAAAAAATCAGCATATACATATTTTTAAAGAAATCCTTGAACCCTGGTTTCTATGTCATCTCTCAAATGTTATCCGGCGCCTTAGCGTTTAAAGCCGCATAATTAACTTCAGCAGGTTGGACAATATGCAGTTGTATACAATGGAAGAAAAATGTTTAGGTTATATAGAAAATAATTCCATCGTTACAAGAAAAATCTACTCTGAGAATATATGTTCTTGTGCGATGCCAAATGTCAAAATTTTATCCAGTTGTATTTAATTTGCAATAAATTCTATAAAAATACAACATATCAAGTAACGACCTTTGTAAGCCACATTGCCCAATATGCATGATGAGCCAATTAAATAACGGCGAAACGCCTCCCATAATGGTTGAAATGTAATATCTCTCTGACATCTCGAAAGAGTAATAAATAAGAACAATATATAAATGATCTCTCGCCCTAAAAAACACGAAACAAAAAATTCTCGCTTTTGTTGACCCAAAAAAAAAAAAAAAAAAAAAACAATATTATTTATTTCAGAAATCCATACTTTCAATGAAACTATAATAAAATTTACTAAACATGTACGCTTTCGATAACCCTGAAAATATAGTATTTAAACCATATGATAAACTATATGATACCCTTCACCACTATGGGTATATGTAAGACATGTTAATATCTACAATATCCTGTGGATATAGAAATTTCGCTTACATCAGTCGGGAACTAATTCAATTTTGCTTTAGTCGGACCACTATTGGGAATTTGGTGCACTATTTACATTAAATCGTACGAAACAATAAATCGGAGCTATATCTAAATCTGAACCGATTTCAACAAAACTTGGCATATAACTATCTAGACCTAATTCAATACTCTGTGCAAAATTTTCGATTTTTCTCAATCGGATCACTATTGGGAGTTTGGTGCATCAATATGTTAAAATCGGACGAAAATATATATAAGAGCTATATATAAATCTGAACCGATTTTCTCCAATTTCAAAATTCATTCAAATCGGATCATAAATGGGGCCTGTACTTTGTTAAAAAAAAAATACATGGACGGACGGACATGCATAAATCGACTCAGAAAGTGATTCTATGCATATTCTCAAAAGGAACCATGGGTCTATTTCCGTTATATGGGGATTACCAGAAAAACTGGACCTATATTTTTAATTTATAGTGGAGAGATTTGCTATCTAATAAGAACTCGACGTACTAAATTATAGTCAATTCGGTCGAAAAATACGATCAGCACCCCCAAAATACCAAAAATTTGGGGGTACCGTTATATGGGGACTACCAGAAAAACTGGACCTATATTTATAATTTTTGGTGGAGTAATTTGGTACCCAATAAGAACCCATTATACAAAATTTCAGAGAATTCAGTTATAAAACGAGCTCAAGAACCCCAAAATACCGAAAATTGGGGGTACCTCATATAAAGGGACTATCCGAAAAAATAAACCTATATTTATAATTTTTAGTAGGGAGATTTGCTACCCATTAAGAACTCAAAGTACCAAATTTCAGCGAATTCGGTCGAAAAATGCGATCAAAACCTCCAAAGTACCGCCAAATTGGGGGTACCCTTATATGTGGACTATCCGAAAAAATTGACCTATATTTATAATTTTTGGTAGGGACATTTGCTACCCAATAAGAACTCAAATTACCAAATTTCAGGGAGTTCAGTTAAAAAACTCGCTAAATAACCTCAAAATACCGAAAATTGGGGGGTACCCTTATATGGAAGCTATGCCTAAACGTGGACCCATTTTCTCCAATTTCAATAGGGTTCGTCCTTGGGCCAATTAAGTGACCTGTGCCAAATTTCATCCAAATCGGATGATAAATGCGCCCTGTACTTTGTTAACAAAAATACATGGACAGAAGGACGGACAGACGGACATGCATAAATCGACTCAGAAAGTGATTCTATGCATATTCTCAAAAGGAACCATGGGTCTATCTCTTTTCCTTTTGCCTGTTACAAACATATGCACAAAGACATAATACCCTGTACCACAGTGTGGTGAATGGTATAACAATAGTATTTTGCTTCGAGTGACCAGCAAAAAATATTCATTTAAAATTTCACGATTCTTATGACTTCAAAAATATGCCTTTAACAAATCTACATTGTCTTTTACTTTTGTTTTTAGCTTCCATATCCTCGTTGTTTATTAGACGATACGATCAAGATTTTTTATTTTCTATTAAATTTAGTTAAACAAGTAATTGCGTTTAACTGCTTGAAAAGAATTCATAGTAGACTATTTAGAAATAAAACATACGTACATATATGTAATATACCCTAAAAATGTAATAACTGATACCATATCACAACACACTCGCTCACGGTTCGTGACATTTGAAAATTGTACACTACATTCCTCTATATTTGTTTGTGTAAATTTTACCACAAATATTATTCTGAGTATAAGCGTGCATGTTGTGCTGTATTTTTTATGTCGAACGTGTCATCTAAACCAGTCGATGTTATAACATTTTGTCAGTATTTGTGTCAAACACAGAAGACACACGCACACATACACAAACGTACACACAACAATTGACTATTTACATAAATTGCAGCAATGTACGTAAAGAGTTGTTAAACATGACATTGCATTGCATTCTAATGTGTGTGACACACACTCGCACACACACACATCCACATACAAACATATGGACTTACAATTCAGGAGGAGATTACCGAACATAAAAACTACAAAATAATACCTTCAAAATTGACAATGTTTTTATTATTTGGAATTTTATTGTTGTTGTAATGTTTGTGGTTTTCCTAGCAAACAAAATGGAAAAACCAACGAAAAAAATTATTCGAAATTATTTTTATTATTTTCTCTATATTTTTATGGTTGTAATCGTTGTATTACACAACAGCAACATAACATTGATAAGAATTATTAACCAACAAAAAAGAATATTCAAGTTGTGAATAAATAGGATTACAAAGAAATATTACAATTAGGTTGGAATATTTTAGAAACGTTTTTCTCTGAATAATGTATTGTGGGTAAAAAGTATTTTAGGATACGAAGGATGTAGGACTTTCAGTTTTAAAAATCGTTAGAACGAATTCGTTATATTTATAAATTTTTCAATTACATTTTAGAAGATGACCATTGTAAAGCGTAGATTTTTATAGGCACTGTTTATAGGGTATTATAACTTTGTCTGGCCCTAAGAGTTTGTAACGCCCTAAAACATTGGTGCTAGACCAACCTTTTAGTATACCGATGTTCGTTCGTCCGTCTGTTCTGTACGGACCAATTGTCGGCTAATATTTAGGGGATGAAATGGACCAAGAACGTTGTTTTACTGGTCGCTCTAGAGGTCACAATTATGACCCGTACATCATTAGATTTAACACCGAAAAGGTGTTTTTATACCCTTCACCACACTGCGGTACAGGGTATTATGTCTTTGTGCATATGTTTGTAACAGGCAAAAGCAAGCGAGATAGACACATGGTTCTAATTCGATTTATGCATGTCCGTCCGTCTGTCTGTCTGTCCATGTTAAATTGTAAACAGGTCGCATTTATGATCCGAATTGGTTGAAATTTTGCATACAGCACTTATTTGGCACAAGGACGAACCCTCTTGAAATTGGGAAAAATCGGTTCAGATTTAGATATAGCTCCCATATATATGTTTGTCCGATTTAATGTAAATGGTGCACCTATGTATGTATATATATTTCGATTTGCACGAAATTTGGCATAGCGTACTGACTTGAGTATAGAATAATGTGTGCAAAATTTCGAGAAAATCGGTCCAGATTCAGATATAGCTCCCAATTATAGTTTCGTCCGATTTAAGGTAAATGGAGTACCAAAGTCCCTATATATCTTTCGATGTGCACGAAATTTGGCATAGCGTACTAAATTAAGTCTAGAATGATATGTGCAAAGTTTTGTGAAAATCGGTTCAGATTTAGATATAGCTCCCATATATATTTTCATCCGATTTAAGATAATTTGTGTACCAAGGTCCCTATATATCTTTCGATTTACACGAAATTTGGCACAGCGCAATGAATAATGTCTAGAATGATGTGTGCAAAGTTTCGAGAAAATCGGTCCAGATTCAGATATAGCTCCCATTTATAGTTTCATCTGATTTACGGTTATAGGTTTCGTGAACATCGGTTCCGATTTAGATATAGCTCCCATATATAATTTCGTCCGATTTAATGTAAATGGTGCCCAAAAGTTGAAATGAATGATGACGATTTGCACGAAATTTGGTACAGCGTACTGAATAAAGTCTATAATGATGTGTGTTAAATTTCGTGAAAATCGGTTCAGGTTTAGATATAGCTTCCATATATATATTTTCGTCCGATTTAAGGTAAATGGTGTACCAAAGTCCCTTAATATCTTTCGGTTTGCACGAAATTTGGCACAGGGTAATGAATTAGGTCTAAAATGATGTGTGTTAAGTTTCCTGAAATCGGTTCAGATTTAGATATAGCTTCTATATCTGACCAAATGAAATATTTAGTATCGGTTGCAGAATGACATGTTTATGGATCCAATTTCATTTTATTGGTCTTTTAAAAATGCGACGTCTATTAGGATTCATCTGGTGAATCCTAATAGATGGTGAAGGGTATCATATAGTCGGCCATGTCCGACTTTATTTCTTTCCTTACTGGTTTAAAGAATATTTTTGAGGACGTCATCGAAAGAGTTGACTTTTTAGAGAATGTTTATTTTAAAGAATAATTTTGGAAGGTCATCAGACGCTTCAGGATTTTTTAAAGATTATTTTTTAGTGTTTATAAGACGATTCTAGATTTGTTAAAGAATATATTTTAGAGATCATCGGAAACATCAATTATTTAAAGTACATTTTTAGAGGTCACCGGAAGCGTGGATTTTTTAAGAATATTTTTTTAGAGATCATCGGAAGCATGAATTTCTTTAAAAAAGGTCGTGAGAGGTCGTCAGAAGCGTAGATTAATTTTAATGAATATATTTGAGAGGTCATTTGAAGAGTGGACTTATTAAAGAATATTTTTAGAGTTCATCGAAAGTGTCGATATTATACAGAATATTTTTGAGAGGTCATCGAAGGCTTGGATTTTAACTGAAAATGTGTTGGATGTCATCGAAGGCGTGGATTTTTTATGGAATATTTTTAGAGGTTTTCACACGCATCTAGATTTTTTAAAGAATATATTTATATATGTATTCAGTGTATTAATTATTTCAGCATATTTTGGTCACAGACAAACAGAATCGAGATAGACTCATTGATGTTTTTGAGAACATTTAAATTTTCGTCCGATTTAATGTAAATAGTGCACCAAAGTTCTCATATATCTTTCGATTTGCACAAAATTTGGCATATCGTTCTGAATTAAGTCCAGAACGATGTCCGTTAAATTTCGTGAAAATCGGTTCAGATTTAGATATAGCTCCCATATACATTTTCGTCCGATTTAAGGTAAATAGTGCACCAAAGTCCCTATACATCCTTCGATTTGCACGAAATTTGGCATAACGAAATAATTTAAGTCCAGAACGATTTGTGTTAAAATTTGGGAAAATCGGTTCAGATTTATATACAATTCCCATATACATTTTCGTCCGATGTTTGGTAAATAGTTCACTAATGTCCCCATATATTCTTCGAGTTGCACGAAATTTGGCATAGCGTATTGAATTAGGTATAGAATGATGAGAGGTGAGTTTCGGGAAAATTGGTTCAGATTTCGATGTAGCTCCCAAATATACATTTACATTACATGAATGGTGCACCAAACTCCTAATGTTTTTTAATGTTGTTGGATTTTTTAAAGAAAAAAATTTCAGGACCATACCAATCGGCGTGGAATTTTTCAAGGACCAGCACCCACAAAGCTTAGGTTTATTAAAGAATATTTGTTCACGGACCATCACCTACAAGACGTGGATTTATTAAAGAATATTTATTCATGGACTAATACTGTTAAGTATTAGATGTGTATTCAATTTGTACTTACTTCTCAAAATTGTTCCTCTATTTATTTTGTATTTCATTTTCATTACTTGTTATACGCACTGCACTGCAACAAAACCAAAAAAACCCCAAACGATATCCTCCAGTGTAATAGAGTTATAATTTTTTTCAAGTATTTACTTTATTTTCTCTCACTTTTCCCCAGTGGCAATAAAAATCCTATGCAAACTTTATCTAGCGCTCCAAAAACCGGTTGTGGTAAGTGTCTGTTGCTGTGGGTGTGTTAGTGTGTGGGTATGTTTTTAATCTTGACTACAATTAAAATTTACTTTTCCATTGAGTCGATGAGAACTTTTATTTTTGCGTTCGAACAAAGAACTGCAAAGATGACTATGACGACTATGGGTACGATGACAGAGACGAAGAAGAAGAACAAAGTAATCATTTCGTCTTGCAGTGTTTTGTTGAATGAGGTTGGTTGACACAGATAGTTTTAAGTACAAATTGTGATGGGGTAGGGGGTGAGTAGGTGGAAAGTATGGGGCGCTGCTGAGGAATGCATTCAGTTAAGGTTGACTAAACTAAAATTGAACTAAATTCCTTTGGCAATTCAAAAGTTTCAAGAAAGAAAGAACCGAAAAAAAACAAGAGAAATAACCCAAAAGGACGATGTACAAGAATAAACAAATAAGAAGAACAAGAAGATGAAGTCCATGTGAGGAAATGAACCGTGGGACATTGTCATTACAAATTGCATTGTATGTGCTGCACAAAGAAAAATTTGTTGGTTAAAGGTGCGATTGGGGGTTTTGCAGACCCTCCTGGTAGATATTTTTCCACATCCTTGTCTAGACGTAGGTTGGCCCGGCAGGTACTTTTAGGAATATTAGAGTATTAGGAGTTGTTGCTGAGCTCCGAGTGAATTTGGAATCATTTTTTGTTCCATAAGCCGAGCTTAAAAAAGATTTCCAAGCGCGTCGGCCATGTGCGCATCTTCTCCAATTTGAAAGACCACGTTCCAAGATGTTGTTTTCTACTTGGTTTTTCCATCTTATTCGTGGCCTTCACCTTTTACGGGAACCATCACTAGGCTCACTTGTTTATGCCTTGTAAGCTTGGGCATTCCCATTTATTAGCACAACATGGTCTAGCCACCTTAGTCGTTGCAGCTCAATACCACTGACTATGTCGATGTCCGCGTATAAATTGTAAAGCTAGTGGTTCATTCGACTCCGATATCCACCGTCGACGCAGATCGGCCCGTAGATCTTTCAGAGAATTTTTCTTTCAAACTATCCAACAGCTGCCTCATCTGCTTGTGCAAGTACCCATGCTTCAGATCCATATAACAGCACGGGTAGTATCAGCGTCTTGTAAAGTGTGAGTGTGGTCTGGCGGGAGGTGGACTTGTTTCTAAACTGCTTAGTTAGACCATAGTTACATCTGTTGGTCAATACTATCCTTCTCCGAATTTCAGAACTGATGTTATTTGTTTTATTTATGGCGGTACCAAGGTATATAAAATCTTTAACTAGCTTGAAGTTGTAGTTCTGAAGTTCCACAGTTGGTCCGAGTCTGCTGGACATATTGCGCGTTTATACCATCAGCTTGGTCTTCTCTCCATTTTCTGCCAGACCCACATTGGCAGACTCCTTCTCAATTTGTTCAAAGGTAGCTGTTACCGCTCGCAATGTTTGACCCATTATATCGATGTCATCGACGTAGGCGAGTGACATGTGTTGTTTGGTATACAGAGGGCTATTACTGTTCGCCTTTGCATCTCTTTTGTCTTTTTCTAAACTGTCACTTTGCCTGAATCCTCGTTCAGTATTTAAGGGCTCCGACTTTAACTGCTGATCTTGTGCCACTTAAAGTTATCCTGCATAGTCGTATTAAAACTTTTGAACGGATAGGGCTTTCAAATGCGACTTTATAGTCGACAAATAGGTGGAATGTATCGCTGTGTTTTTCGTTGGTCTTTTCCAGGATTTGGCGCAGAGTGAAAATCTGGTCAATGGTGGATTTGCCAGGTCTGAAGATGCTTGGTGTGGTCAAATAATGTCATTGGCGATTGACTTCAGTCGTTCACACATCACACTGGGTAACACTTTATATGAGGTAGGAAAAGGACTAATTCCTCTATAGTTGGCACTGATCGCCTTGTCTCCTTTTGTGTGCACGGGACACAGGATGCTGAGTTTCCAATCATTGGGCATGCTTTCCTCCAGCCAAATTGTACTAATCAGCTGGTGCATACTCCTGACCAACATCTGACCACCAGTCTTGAATAGTTCGGCTGGTAACCCATCGGCTCCTGCTGCTTTATTGTTCTTCAGCCGATTAATTGCTATTCTGACCTCCTCTTGCTAGGTTGTATACATTCAATACCGTCATCTATTATTGGTTCTGGGATATCTGCTTCACCGCCACTATCTGATACCAGAAGCTTTTCAAAATGCTTCTTCCAAATTCTCTACACGCTGTATGTATCTGTCACCAGGTTTCCTTCTTCATATCTACAGGAGGATATTCCTGCACGAAAATCTTCGTTTTGGTGTTGTACTCATTGGTAAAATTTCCGGACTTCATTCTGACTCCTGTACATCTCGATTAGCTCATGCTCATATTTTTGTCTTTCTTTCTTATTTTTTCTGAAAATACGTTTCTCCTCTCTCCTTTTCTACCGATAATTCTCCATCGTACTGGTGTTGCTACTGTCTGCAGGGTTACCCTATACGCTGAGTTTCTAACATCGGTAACATTACGACACTTCTGATAGTACCATGGGTTTCTTGATGGTGGTTTTTGGTACCCAAGTGTTACTTTTGCTGCAGTTTGTAGGGAGTGGGCAATTCTTTGCCATTGTGCTTCTATACTATTATCGGGACAAGAAGTGCTTTTTTTCAAGCAGATGGGTAAGTTGAACGGAGTAAGCTTCTGCTACCTGTTGTGTTTGCAGCTTTTCGACGTCGAGTTTCCGTGTTACATTATATCGCACCTTTGCTGCTACATTAAGACGAGTGTGAACCTTGGCTGCCACTACCACTACCTTGTAGTCCAAATCGATATTCACTCTTCGGATCGATCGAACGTCTAAGACACTGGATGAATGACTTCCGTCTATCACAATATGACCAATTTGAACCTTTGTTTTTTGCTGCGGCGAAGTCAATCAACTTCATGCTGTTTTCTGATGTTTCTTCATTGAGGCTCAATTTTCTGACGATGGGGCCAAAAATATATTCCCTTCCGATTTTTGCATTAAAATCTCCTAGAAGTTATGGCCAGGGTAGGTCATATGCTGTTTCTAGGCGCTCATAAAATATATCTTTGGTCTGCTCATCTTTGTCTTCGGTCGGAGCATGGGCGCAAATGACACTGATGTAGAAGAACTTCGCTTTTAAACGGATTATAGCAATTCGCTCATTTACTGGAGTGAATCTGGAGACGAGGTCTCTTATTCTCCTGTTAACCATAAATCCACAGCCAAATTAATGTCTCGTTTCATTGCAGCTATAATACAGTGCGTAATCGTCTGATTCACTTACGCTTGTCCGATAGCTTGTAATACTTCGAAATATTGGTCCTATAGAAACATCTCTTCTAGACGAAAATGTGAGTTATCCGTGTATTTAGCTACCCCGAGCAGATTATTCAGTATGGATGGGTCACGAATAAGAATTTTATCGAGCAATTTGTTGAGCGAGCGTCTTCCCTCTTGAAACTTGCACGTTGCCCATCACCACCATATACTTCAGACTTCTTTGGCCGTCTTAAACCCCCCTTTTAATTTTTTTCAGTGTATTCCTTTTGCTATTTAATTACAAAATCTTTTTAAGCATTTTAAGATTTAAACTTGTAAAATTGTCCTATTTACTTTTAGGGCGTAACATTTCCATACCATGTTGCTGATAAATCTGGTTGGCTGTCCTAAATTGGATCCATATAAGTGTACTGGTGCAGCAGCTATAACTCCCAGACTAACTTTTGCAATTTCATGCATTTGTGATTAATGTACCAAATAAGTAAACAATTGTTTCTGGATTTTGATTTGTATGTTGATGTTGTTGTTGTTGCTGCTGCACAACATGTAGTTGTTGTTGTGGTGGTTTTAATGAAGTTAAAGTTGAATTGCTTTTTCAAAAACTATAAATAAGTAATGTCGTAGAAAGTCGCACACATATGCCGAATGTATAAAATGAGTGGATGAATTTAAATTTTCTTACGAGTAATTAAATTACATTGATGATTGTAATAATATTATACGTATATGGATTATGTATATCGATCGTCTGTACTAAACGAGTACCTTTTTATGACGATCGGTCAATATTTGATCGATAAGATAGACGAATGGTTTTTTGAGTTAATTTCTCTTGTTGGTCTTTCCGCTTGGCTCCAAGTTTGTATCTCCTCTTTCTCTATATCAGAAATCAGTAACGAAAGTGGTGAAAGTGGACGGGTCTGAATATATAATAACCTTTCTGCAACCTATGCTAAATTTCATTTCACTTGTGCACATTTAGCGCCGTTTGTATACAATGGGACAAACGTTTGTAAATTGATTTCGAGTAAAGTATACGCAAGCTATTCGTTATGATGCCGTATAGCACACTGTGCAACATTGGCCAATTGTGGGTCTTTGGTGCACCATTTACTTATGAATCTACATCTGGAAACTATATATAAATCTTAACTGATTTTCTCCAAATTGAATGCGGTTAGTTTTTGGGCCAAATAATTGGGTTGTAACAAATTCTATCACTCTTGGTCCAAAGGTTTCAGATAAGGCTGGGTTTTTGGAAATTCGTAGAAGAATAAGAAAAGGTTTCAGATAAGGCTGGGTTTTTGGAAATTCGTAGAAGAACGGTACGAAAAGTACTAAATGTGATACCATTTGTATTTGGCGAACCAGTAGAGCTAGAACTCTGAAATTTGGATTGAGGGTCACTGATGGAGTGTAGAATAAATGTAGCAAAGGGCTTTTTGGAAATTCGAACTATGAGTATCCGAAAAGTACTGAAATTTACTAAATTTGGTACAATTTCGTAGCATGTGAATGGATTGAGTTAAAAACTTGAAATTTGAAATGCAAATTAAGGTTGAGAAGTAGGATCGATATGAGGAGAGTTTGGAAAGTGTGTACTCATGTATACGAAAGTACTACATGGTTCTATATTTGGTGCAAATTTGATTTGAAGGTACAGATCGAGCTGGAATCCTGAAAATTGAATGATTGAGGATCACTGATGGAGTGTAGAATAGATATAGTAAAGGGCTTTTTGGAAATTCGAACTATGAGTATCGGAAATGTACTGAAATGTACTAAATTTGGTACAATTTCGTAGCATGTGAATCGATTAAGCTAAAAACTTGAAATTCGGAATGCAAATTAAGGTTGAGAAGTAGGATCGATATGAGGAGAGTTTGGAAAGCGTGACTCATGTGTACGAAAGTACTATATGAAGGTACAGATCGAGCTGGAATCCTGAAAATTGAAAGTAACATTACCGTCGGAGTGTAGAATTAGGATATGTACGTAGTTTTGGAAAATGTTTACTTATGTGTACGAAAAGTACTAAATCGTACTATAATTGGTACAATTTGGATTTGGGTGAACCGATAGAGCTGAAACAATGAAATTTGGAGTTAGGATCATTGTAGGGATGTAGGATTAGGGTCAGGATTCAGCGTAACAAATTAATACTTATGGGTACTACATTTGGTACAATTTGAGTTTTAGGTAAATCAATAGAGCTAGAATCATGAAAATTGGAGTCAGGATCACTGTGGAGGTGTAACATTGAAATATGTAGGAAGTTTTAGAAATTCGTAGTAATGTGTACTAAATTTGGTACAATTTAAATTGTGGGTGAAGAAATAGAGTTGAAATCATGAAATTTTGAGTTAGGATCACTGTGGATGTGTAGGATTGGAGTATGTAGGAAGTTTTGGAAATTCGTGCTATTGTGTACTAAATTTGATACAATTTGAATTTTGGGTGGACGGATATTGTTGGAATCGTGAAACTTGGATTTAGTATGTACTAAATTTGGTACAACTATGTACTAAATTTGGTACGATTTGAATTGCAGGTGAACCTATGGAATTGGAATCCTGAAACTTGGATTTAGAATCACTACCGGGGTGAATGGTTTGGGTATGTAGGGACTTTTGAAAATACGTACTACTGTGTACTAAATTTGGTACGATTTGAATTGTGGGTGAACCTATGGAGTTGGAAATGGTACTCAAATTTAATTAATGATCGATATTAATGTGAGGATTGTTTTTTTGACATATGCGGTTTGCTGTGAAAATAAAATAATATGTTAATACATGTTCAAATATTTCCCACATTCGCTAACGAAGTTGCGGGCATATGCTAGTATTTTATGTAGATGGTGTACGTCAAATCAGCTGCCTAAGGAAATGTATTAAAATAAATCTGATTATAAGTTGTACAGGTGATAGAATTCGTAAAATTCTATGGCGATTTAATCACTCTAGAATAGAACGAATCTAAACGAATTGAGATAGATCAGCCATAGCCATAACCATATAAGGGTACCCCGCCAAATTTCAGTATTTTGGGGTTCTTGAGGGCCCTTTTCTACCGAATTCGCTGAAATTTGGTACATTGAGTTCTTATTGGGTACCAAATACAGTCGAATTCGGATAAGCGATGACCGGTTTATCGAAAAAAATCTGTTAATTGAAACTAAAAATGTTAAACTAATATTTCCGGTAATTTTTTAAACAGTATACATCGCTTAAAAGAAAAACCGGTTAATTGAAAATCTGTATAAGAGAAAGACTTTTTTGTAGTAAAAACACAAATATATATGAAACGAGCACCGTTTAAGAGAATGTTGAACTATAGTCCATATTTAGGCCCTGTTGTCAGGGTATTTTAGTTTCGTGCAGCCCCAAGAGTTTGTAACGCCGCGAAATATTGGTCCTAAACCCGCCTTTAAGTATACCGATCGTCATATCTCGACTAGCTGAGTCCATCTAGACATGTGTGTCCGTCCGTCCGTCCATCCGTCCATCCGTCTGTCCATTATATTTTGTAAACACGATACAGGCCACAGTTATGGACCAATCTTCACGAATGGGTTCTGGGCAATGAAGACCCCTATTGTTTTTGGTAGAGATCGGTTAATATCTAGGGGATGAAAGGGACCAAATACTTACTTATTATGACCCAAACGTCGCGAATTTTTACATAGAGGTCAATATTTAGCGGGTCAAATGGACCCTGACTTTTGTGTGAAAAATTACAAAATTTGTATTCTATAGCGTATAGATTTACCCCTGAAGGACACAGACCCCAAAAGTTGTTGGTATATTAAAGGGCAGTGGTTGTGGTGGTTAAATTGATACCAATTATATGGTCGTATGTACTCAGATGTGGGAGATATTATTTAGTAACCCTTTACCACACTAGAGGGTGGAAATATAGTGCTGATCGCTTTAAAATGTTCCATGAAGTTCCAGTTATGGTCGAGGATAACGCCTAAAATTTTCGGTGACGATCAGATAATTATATTGTAATGAAGTGGACCGAAAATTTAATTTTTTTTGTATTTTTTCGAGTCGATCTATGGGCTCCAATGGGAATAAGCACATCACAAGGGAAGGGAATCTGGACAAGTAATTAGAAGGGCTGTACTGAACATTAGTAATAATTTTCGGCCTCTTGGTGGTCCAGATGGTTCAAATATCGCGAAATATTGCGCTAGCTCAGAATATAGATCCACAGAAAGTTAGGGTATCATATGGTCGGCCTCGTCCGACTATACTGCTCAGCTCACTGGTTAATATTTAGCGTAAAGAAATGTATTCAGATGCAAATATGTAAGTTTCGAAAGTGAGCTATATCTGTTCTCTGTTAGGCCGAAATAAAACCTGTGTATATTGGTGATGGCCTATATAACTGTGACCTCTTAATTGCTGTATTTTGGGGATGTTTCTCCCTACTATGCGTCGTCAATATCGGACCACTTTCTGGGATTTTTATGAAAAATATCCATTAACCAGTAAGCGGAGCAGTATGGTCGGACGGGGCCGACCATACGATACCCTATACAACTACCACGGAACTTGGATGTTTATTCCGATTCCCTTCACGGTGAGTTGTGTTGTGATGTTCGCCTATATTCGACTAGAAAACACACAAAAAATTAAGTTTTCTATCCACTTCATCCCAAAATTTTAATCAGATCATCATCGAAAATAATAGACGTTGTCTTTGATCATATTTGGAACATCATGGAAAATTTTGAAGGGATCAGCGCTATATTTCCGCCCTCTAATGAGGTAATGGGTTACTAAATAATATCTGAATACGTAAGCACCTGTAAATATTTGTGTGTAACTCCCACATCCAAGTACATACGACAATGTAATTGGAGTCATTTTGAAGGTCAACCAT
This sequence comes from Musca vetustissima, assembly GCF_032173495.1. Lineage (NCBI taxonomy): Eukaryota > Metazoa > Arthropoda > Insecta > Diptera > Muscidae > Musca > Musca vetustissima. The sequence goes on from NW_026883406.1 coordinate 34,932, forward strand.
TCCTCTTCGATACACTATAATTGTTCATTGAATTTTCGGTATAGGTCCACCTTTGGGTATGTACCCTATATTTTCGAAGCTAGTATCTGTTAGTAAACCTGTGGTGGTGGGTATCCAAGGTTCGGCCCGGCCGAACTGCTTTTTTCAATTATTAATATAATAGTTCCGCTTAATATTTGGTACTACTATGTGTGTCTGAAATGTATTTATTTATTTTTCTCTGAGTTAAAAAGCCCATTAGCAGAAAGACAATTTAAGATGGCATAGACTTCATAAAAATTCCCTAGCTTTTTATGACATTTTGAATGAATGGTCAAAGATAATCAACGGTTTTACTTGGTGAAAAACATTGAATATTTTGAGTTTGGTTGCCTGGACAAAAGTTCATTCGTAGATATCAGAATGTTAATTTCATATTCAATCTTGTATCTCGATAAATTGCCATGTTTTTTTTAGCGGACGCAATTAGGTTTTGATAGTTCTTCAAGTTTGAATGGACCAAAAACCCTTTCCAATATAAGTGGTCCGTCAATCTGTCCATTATAATCATAGTTATTTCGGGTCCAACATTAACGAGCCTACATGTTAGATATAATGAGACCATGATCAATGTGTGGAGGTGGATATCATCAGTTTTGTTACCTTCTTTGTGAACAGACTCCACGCATAACTTCAAACATTACACCTTATGGGTGTCAGAAAACATTCTTGCTCTTCTCCTTTCCCTTGCATAGATATATAACCTTTGTACAGAGTTGAGAATTCCCTTCCTTCATTTTTTTCTTTAAGACTTCTCCTATGTTGGTCTGATTCTTTCGAAAGTTTTCACGAAATCAAGTGGAATATATTTTTTACGCTTCGAAATTCTTTTTAGTCTTCTGTTTACTTCCGAAAGTAACAAATATTTTTGACGGATAGTCATGTTAGGCCTCATGTCGTGGCACAGCTCCGGTTTTGGTATTTTGGCCCACAAAAGTGAAAATCCGGGTTGATAAAGGACTTTCTCAATAATAATTTTCACTACATGTCCATGTTTTGTCATATTCTCCATATAAAGATCTTGACTCCGACTCCTGGTTGAAATTCCTAATACTTAAAACAAGAAGTAACAAAAAATCGTCTTTTATAGCAATTTCTCCAAAAAGGACCACAGTGGACTATAATCTAGATTTAACGATAGTTACGTATTTTTTTTTTTTTTTGCACCCAAGTGTTTCAAGGTCTTGTTCGGGGCTCTGTCAACCAAAAGTTAACATATCTTTTTCCAACGCTATCACTATATATTTAATATCGAAATATGCCTAAAATATTTCATATACATTAATGTTTGTCCAAACATGATTATCTCGCAATCTTCACATATCGCCACAAATTGCTTTACAATTACTTGAAATCAACATTCATACCGCTAGCGGTTAATTAATATATTCTTCTACCGATTAAACATCGCACCATCGACAACTACTTATTCGTATCCTTATTGTTACCCTCCAAAACTGCTGTGGTTTACAATAATAAGGAAAGTTTTAACTACTTCAAAATAGAATACTTAAATTTTGGCACTTGTTGGCTACTACCATACACACATACTGACGCGCACACATACTACCAGATCACTTAATATGTTTGGAATGTGTTTAAGTGTTTGCATTGAGGAAGGAAACCAGGCAAGCAGGCATAAATGTGGTTGGAGATTTGAATTTAAACTTTCAACACAGCTGCATCGTAGATAACCATTGACATGGTATACAGGCATAACTATCAATATACTTATGTATGCATTAGGAATGTTATAAATTTTGAGGGTATATTTGCATCATGGTTGTATGAAATTTCATATTAGAATTTGGAATTAGAATTTTGGAAAATGGGTCTGGGAACATTAACATATCTTATATCGATGTGTGTCAATATATACTCCAATATGTAGGGTAGGTCAAAACATAAAGCTACATTGAAAAAATGTCTCCAGGAGCTTGTATATGCTCTATAAACCTAAATACAAACTAGTAAGGAAAGTAGTAAAGTCGGGCCTACTATATGATACCCTTCACCGCTTTGGGTATGTTGAACCTAACCTATATAAAATGTTTCACGTGCTCAGATATAGAGTTGCTTCTAACAATGGGACAAAATTATGAAAATCAATTTAAAGCAAATATAAATCCGACACCCGTTGATTATTTGGATAAATATCTGATAAACATGAGAAGTTTGGTGCAAAATTTTCTTTAAATCGGACGAAAATATATATAAACCAGTGAGCGGAGCAGTATAGTCGGACGGGGCCGACCATACGATACCCTACACAACTACCACGGAACTCAAATTTTCTGCGGATGTTTATTCCGAGCCTGGGCAATATTTCGTGATATTGGCTTCCTCTTGCCGGTTAGAGGTAAACACCACCTCTAATCGTCACACTGACATATTTTCCGAATATTACGAGTATTCAGTACAGCTATTGTCCAGATTCCCTTCACCGTGGGTTGTGTTGTGATGTTCGGCTTTCAGTTGTGGTCTATATATCGACTCGAAAATAACACAAAAATTAAGTTTTCGGTCCACTTCATTCCAAAATTATTTGATCATCACCGCAAATTATAGGCGTTGTCCTTGACCATAACTAGAACCTTATGGAACATTTCAAAGCAATCAGCGCTATAGTTCCGCGCTCTAGAGTGATAATGGGTTACTAAATAATATACGGATACGAAAATACCTGTAAATATTTAGGTGTAAATCCCACATCCGAGCACATACAACAATACAATTGGTATTAATTTAAAGGTCAACCACTCCTCTTGGATATAATATCAACTTCTCGGGTCTATGCCATTCAGGGGTAAATATTTACGCTATAGAATACAAATTTTGTCATTTTTCACACAAAAGTCAGGGTCCATTTGACCCGCTAAATATTGACCAATCTTTATCAAAACAGGCATGCTTATTCTTTGGCCCGATTCCCATCTCCATGCAAAATTTCACGATGTTCGGTCCATTATTGCGGCCTCTGGAGCGACCAGAAAAACCGACAAAAATTTTGTATTTGGTCCATTTCATCCCCTAAATATTAACCGATCTTTCCCAAAAACAATAGGGGTCTTCATTGGCCAGAACCCATCCTACATGCAAAATTTCGTGAAGATTGGTCCATAACTGTGGCCTGTATCGTGTTTACAAATTATAATGGACAGACGGACGGACGGACACACATGTCTAGATCGACTCAGCTAGTCGAGATATGACGATCGGTATACATAAAGGTGGGTCTAGGACCAATATTTCGCGGCGTTACAAACTTTTGGGGCTGCACAAAGCTATAATACCCTGACAACATAGTTGTGTAGGGTATAAATATATATCGAAATCTAAACCAATTTCATAGAAACTTGTCACAGGTTAGTTTATACTAATGTCAGTATGTTTTGTGCACATTTTGAGTTCTTCGTGCATCATTTACTTTAAATCAGGAGAAAATATATATGGTAGCTCTATCCAAAAATCGGTTTCAACCAAACTTTCCACATGCTTGGTTTTATTAACTTATGTATGTTGTGCAAAATTTTGTATCAATCGGCCTAACGTTGGATCTTTGGTGTACCGTTTAACTAAAATCGGACGAAACTATATATATCTAAATTGTAACCGATTACTACAAAATTTGGCAAACGTTAGGCAATATAAAATTTCGTGCAAATCGAAACATATATAGGGACTTTTGTACAACATTTCTATTAAATCAGACGAAAATATATATGGGATCTACATCCAAATCTGAACCGATTTTCAGGAAACTTGACACACACAATTCCAGAGCTAATTCATTACGCTGTGCCAAATTTCGTGCAAATCGAAGGATATATAGGAACTTTGGTAGATCGTTTACCTTAAAACGGACGAAAATATATATGGGAGCTATATCTAAATCTGAACCGATGGACAGACAGACAGACAGACAGTGATTCTATGCATATTCTTAAAAGGAACCATGTGTCTATATCGTTTCCTTTTGCCTGTTACAAACATATGCACAAATACATTATACCCTGTATTATAGAGTGGTGAAGGGTATACATATGCGTATGACCTATAAATTGTGGGTCGGAAAATATATCATCAAATGAACCTATATTGAATATTTGCTGTGTGCTACCTTTTGATGTTCGATACTTGAAAATTTTGTACACACTTTTTAACCAAAGTGGATGTAGTTCGTTATTTAGGGGTTTCTACCGAACTGACTGTAATGAGCAAACTTAAATTCTTAGTGTGTATGAAACGTTCCTGAAACGAACAAGTATGGTTAAATTCAGTCCGGTCAAACTTACACCATATAATGTACATTCAAAATTTCTCTCAAAAATTGGATCCGAATTGGATGAAATTTGGCATTGGTCACTTATTTGGCCCAAGGACGAACCGTATTGAAATTGGAAAAAATCGGTTCAGATTTAGATACAGCTCTCATATATATTTTCGTTCGATTTAAGGTAAATGGTGTACCAAAGTTTCTATATATCTTTCGATTTGCACGAAATTTGGCACAGCGTAATGAATTAGGTCTAGCATGATGTGTGTCAAGTATCCTGAAAATCGGTTCAGATTTGGATAGAGCTCCCATATATTTTTTTGTCCGTTTTAAGGTAAATGATGTACCAAAGTCCCTAAATATATTTGTTAGAAGCAACTCTATATCTGAGCACGTGAAAAATTTTGTATGCGTTAATGGTCCTTCAAAAAGGTGACGTCTGTTAGGATACATCTGTTGAACATACCCAAAGTGGTGAAGGGTATCATATAGTCGGCCCCGCCCGACTTTACTACTTTCCTTAATTGGTTTTATACCCTTCACCACACTGTGGTACAGGGTATTATGTCTTTGTGCATATGTTTGTAACAGGCAAAAATAATCGAGATGGACCCATGGTTCCTTTTGAGAATATGCATAGAATCACTTTCTGAGTCGATTTATGCATGTCCGTCCGTCCGTCTGTCCATGTTAAATTGTAAACAAAGTACAGGTCGCATTTATGATCCGAATTGGATGAAATTTGGCACAGCTCATTTGTTTGGCCCAAGGACGAACCCTATTGAAATTGGGAAAAATCGGTCCAGATTTAGATATACCTCCCATATATATTTTCGTCCGATTTTAGGTAAATGGTAAATTTAGGTAAATTGTATAGCCTACTGATTTAGGTCTGGAATGATGTGTGCCAAGTTTCGTGAAAATCGGTTCAGATTTGAATATAGCTCCCATATATAGTTTCGCCCGATTTTAGGTAAATGGTGCAACAAAGTCCCTGAAAATCATTTGATTTATTCCCAGTATATATTTCCATTTGCACGAATTTTGGTGTGTGGTACTGAATTAAGTCTAAAATGATGTTGCTAACTGCGTGAAAAGATCCATAGCTAGGCCGATTGACACAACGTACTGATGAAATATAAATTAGTCTTTGGCAAGTTTCCCTGAAATCAGATGTAGATATATAACAAAAACGCGTCGTCTGTTAGGATACATATGTAGAATATACCCAAAGTGGTGAAGGGTATCATATAGTCGGCCCAGTATGACTTTACGACTTTCCTTACTGTTTTTTTAATTTTGTGGTCAACTTTGGCACGAATTATTGCCTTGACGGCCAATGAAACCGTCACACGCTGCCCGAATGTTGTTCTGCGGTATTTTTGGGCATTCCCGGCGAAACGCTTGCTTGAGGTGATCGACTCTTTGGTATTTTTCAGTTCCAACCTTGCTTTGCAAAATACTTCAGACACAATAGTCCAACGGTATCCGGAGATTTTGATGGCCATTGTGTGCTAGAAATGAAGCGAGGAACCTCATTTTTTAACCATTCTTGGGTGGCGCGTCCTGACGCCTGTTGAAATGCCCAAGGTCTGCGGCCAAAATGTTTTAGTGCACAAGGCTTTTATACACCCTCCAGAATATTTTCGCGATAATATTCGGCATTTATTCTAATGCCACGGTCGATTAATACGTTGTGGCGGCCCACTGCATCACCATGGCCGGCGCTTAAGTCATGTTGGCCAACCGAATCTAAGACTCTGTTGTAATCATATCACCTCCGGAGGATATCGAGATAAAAAACTAGAACGTAAGGTTCGATAATGGACTATATATGAACTATAACCTATATTTAGACCTAGCCCATGTGTGGGAGGTACCAGAAGGAGTGGACCGATATTCCCCATCTTCGAACTTGAAGTAGGTTTGGAAGAAATGATAAGATGACCAAAGTTTGGATGAAATCAAAATTATCTGAAACAAATTTGGTCCAAAGAAACATGGGGTCTAGAACCATTTTAACCGTGTCAAAGTATATACATCCTCATTATCAATAAAGCTGAGGGTATAATTGTCTTCGAACTTGAACTAGGTTTGGAAGAAATAATAAGATGGCCAAAGTTTGCATGAAAGCAAAATTTTCTGAAACAAATTTGGTCCAAAGAAACATGTGGTCTAGAACCATTTTTACCGTGTCAAAGTGTATACACACTCATTATCCATAAAGCTGAGGGCATAATTGTCCATTAACATTTTCTGAAATTTGTTTTATAGTTTACATTGTGGTTTACATAACCGGTTTGTGGAAATGTCAATATAGGTCCACTTTTTGGTATTTTCCCTATATTTTCATTTCAAGTACCTGTCAGCCGAACTTAACGCTTTTTCACTTGTTTCATCTCACCCTGTATATTTCGATGTTTTTACGTAGGTCTCATATAAGAGTAGCATGTCATGTCAATATTATATCCCAATAATGATCTGTCCCATTTTCATTATTATTATTATTACGTTTTGAAGCGATTTCTCTCTCTCTCTCTCACTCTCTCTCTCTCTCTCTCTCTCTCGAAGTATTAAAATGTTATTCGAATTCGTATTCTTGGTGAATTAATAACTTCTTACATTCTAAAAATTATACTTTTATTCGTTTTAAACTAGTCCCTCCTTACAGTATTTCGTTATCGACATCCCTACTGTCCATGTTTGTAGAATAGTTTAATACAACTATGGTTCACGAACGGAATGGTCGCTTAGTGCCAAACGATGAAATGTAATGCAAGTTTGTTGTCCAAGAAACCATATGCAAAGTATGCCACACAAATAAGCATCACATGCTTGGTATGCATGTTGTCAATATTTGAGTCGATGTGTATGTGTGTTTGTAATTCTGTCCTCCATAGTAATTCGTTCCGCTATATTGGAAAGTCAATGTGTGTGTTTGTATGTGAAGACAATCAGGTTCCACTTATGTGCTGAGCACATTACCCTCCCTTTCGCCACCACTCGTTGTTGTCGTCGTCGATTGTGACAATTTATGTGAAACGCTTAAATTGCTTGGCATGTCATTAAGACGAGTTGACATACTCGGGAGGAAACTAACTAACCAACTACAAACGAATAAACTATTGAAGAGTACACACAAACACACACTCGCACACACAGAGTAAAACTTTAACCACAAAGCTCACAAGTGTTTCAGCAACTACCAAAAATGGACGACATGACTGTTTTTGCTTCTCCTTTTGCAAATTGGTCTTAATTTATAAGGCGGATTCGCCGCAACAAAGCATTGATGGCGAGGGTAGTGGCAGGCAGTGTTGGTGATGGCGGTTAACTTAGTTGATTCCTTCCTTCTTGGATATGTCGTTTCACTGCAAAAGGAAGTTTATCATTGTTGTCTAATGTATTGCGAAAAAGGATCATTTGCAGGGCGGGCGCAGGGTGGTGGTTTGCTACATTACTTGCAACATTGTATGGGTGATTGTGGTAAATTGTTTCATGCAACATTTTTGCATACCAAACACATATCACACATTGTTGGCATATTTGCATGTGTGTCGGTGTGTGTGTTCGGTCTTCCTCTAACTGCCTCGTCTTCTTCTTCCTACATCTTCTTGTATTTTTCTTTTCCTTCATATTTTTGGCAAACATTTTTATGTAAACTTTTTGCATTGTTTATGACACAAGTTTGTAATATTTCGTTGGAGTTTCTTGGCCACATGTTTGTTTCCTTCGATAGTTCCTTCGTTCGCTCGTTAGTTCGGTTGGCTGACTGGTAGTTTTTGGGTTTGGAAGTTTCCATGAAGGGTTGCTTGTTGTAATAATACCCCATAATATTGGTTGGTGCTGGCTGTAAGTAATGTGTGTTGAATACGAAGTAACAAGACTAACTGAAAAACAGGCGAAAATGATGAAGTTTTTGCAACACTTTATTTTATGACACCATTTTTTTATTTAAATTTCATACTCACATATCATTCTCTTAGTTTGTTTTGAATAGTTCGAGCATCATTTAGCCTGCAATCGAAGTGAAATGAAATTTTAATAATTTTCTGCGAAAAAAAATTGGAGTAAAATACTTTCGCTAACAAACAAAATGGATGGGTAAATTTGGGAGGCTGCAAATTCGTAAAAGAAATATTATTTGATTCTACGACTTTTAAGGGAGTCCTGTTCAAAACAGAGGTGTTGCATATGAAGTAAGGTTTGTTATCAGTATTTTTAATGTCTCAGGCGTACTTTCTACTGAAGTGGCTGTAATTTGGTATTACCGGTTCAAAAAATAATATCTCTACAATTTCCGATTTTAATAAAATGTTTAGAAAACCCAAATAAAACCCCGACCTGTTCTTTAAAGGATCATACCTACAAACAAAGTTCGGAGAAGTAAAATATGGCCTGCAACACGTAATTTCGGATTCTAATCAACCAGTAATGATGCTCACGAATTATTATATAGTTATAGCTATTATATATAGAGTTTTTGTGTTGTGTTAGATAGAATTCTTGGCATTTAAAAAGTAATCGTCCGAATCGATATTCGCTCCTCAGATCGGTCGAGCATCTAAAACACTGGATGAATGCCTTCCATCTATCGCAACATGGCCAATTTGAGTTCTCGATATATTATCGGGAAAAACCAAGGTGGCCTTATGTGTATTGATATGCTTCAATCTGATGCAGCAAACTGCAATGTTTTTATGCTGCACCGATGTCAATCAGCCTCATGCCGCTGTCGAATATTTCTTTATGGAGGTTAAATCTTCTTATGGGTGAACTTGCGTCACATATCAACTGATTATTTCAACCGATGTTGAGTGTCCACTAATGAGATGAAAATGGTTCTAGACGGGACCTGGACTTTGCCATGTTAAAGCTAATTAGAGTCGTCAACTTGAATCACTTCGTATCAGTTTAATATGTTTTTTGTTTAGCTCAATAAACGAGATGAGATAATTTGCATCACGTGTGGATAATAAGTACCACATATGGCAGAAAGACAAACGGACATTCATAAATAGGCTTAGAAAGTGATCCGAAGTTACTATGGGTAATCAAAATATACTTCGATATGTAATAACTATATGTTCAAGAAACTGCGTGGTGTACAGTTTAAAAACATTCTTATAATCGGCAGGACGAAACTGGTAATATTCTCCACTATGAAGTAAGCATTCTATATGTCTAAAATCGGCGGTCAAAAAGGTACCATATATAAAAGAATCTCCTATTTTTTTGGTAATTTTAAGGGTGTTTGGTATGCTGCAGCATATAGCACTGTGTAAAAAATATATGGGAGAATTATATAAATTTGAACCGATATAAAGAAAAATTAGGATGTAGTGGAGACTGGGGCACATTCTGAACTTTTTTTGGAGTAATTATTCAACATATATAAACACTTTGTGGCTGATTATTGTCCTCTGATACTTTATTATATAAAATAGTTAAAAATTTTAACAGTTTTGTAAAAAAGTCAAATTCGCCGAATGTGCCCCAACCTGGGGTAGCTTCGCATTTGATGGGGCACATTCGGCACCATAGTCATACCCTGGTAATTATCATCGCAATCAGTCTGGTTGAAATTCAGATCTTCTAATGGTTCTATTTGGTTAATACGCGACACAATGCTTGAATTTTTGGGCTACATTTTCTAGTGGTGGACGTTGACATCTCAAGGTTGCACACACCATCAGAAATAGGGGTTTTCCATCACATTTTCATCAATACAAGCACGTTTGGTGTTATATATGTAGTTTCGAACCATATTATTAAAAACAAACTCAAAAACATTTTAAGGAAATAATATAGTACTATTTGTATATGACCGAATGTCCTCCACCTTAAAATGCCGAATGTACCCCGAAGGCACTTTTTATAGTTTTTTTCTTTTTTGTCTATCAATCTTCTAAAAACATTTTACTTTATAAGAATGCACATTGTTATTCATAACTTTTTAATAATACTGCTTTAACCAGTGAGCGGAGCAGTATAGTCGGACGGGGCCGACCATACGATACCCTACACAACTACCACGAACTCTAACTTTCTGAGGATGTTTATTCTGAGTCTGAGTAGTATTTCGTGATATTTGCCCCCTGTTGTCCGATTAGAGGTCAACAACACCTCTTTCTTACTTTTTTCGAATATTCAGTACAGTCCTTCTAATTACTTGTCCAGATTACCTTCACGGTGGGTTGTGTTGTGATTTTCGGATTATACTCTACTCGAAAACACACAAAAAATTATGTTTTCCGTCCATTTCATCCCAAAATTGTATCCTGATCATCACCGAAAATTGTAGGCGTTGTTCTTGACCATAACTGGAACTTCATGAAAAATTTCAAAGCCATCAGCGCGATATTTCTCCCTCTAATGTGGTAATGGGTTACTAAATAATATCTGAATACGTAAGCACCTGTAAATATTTGACTGTAACTCCCACATCTGAGTAGATACATCACTATATTTGGTATCAATTTAAAGGCCAACCACTCCTCTTGGATATGCTATCAACTCCTGGGGTCTACATCCTCCAGGAGTAAATATATATGCCATAGAATACAAATTTTGCCATTTTTCACACAAAAGTCAGGGTCCATTTGACCCGCTAAATATTGACCGATCTTTATGAAAACATGCATGCTTATTCTCTGGCCCGATCCCCTTCTCCATGCAAAATTTCGCGGTGTTTGGGCCATAATTGCGGCCTCTGGAGCGACCAGAAAAACCGACAAAAATTTAGTATTTGGTCCATTTCATCCCCTAAATATTAACCGATCTTTTCCAAAAACAATAGGGGTCTTCATTGGCCAGAACCCATCCTACATGAAAAATTTCGTGAAGATTGGTCCATAACTGTGGCCTGTATCGTGTTTACAAATTATAATGGACAGACGGACGGACGGACGGACGGACGGACGGACACACATGTCTAGATCGACTCAGCTAGTCGAGATATGACGATCGGTATACTTAAAGGTGGGTCTAGGACCAATATTTCGCGGCGTTACAAACATTTGGGGCTGCACAAAGCTATAATACCCTGACAACATAGTTGTGTAGGGTATAAAAATGTAAATGTTTTATACACGAAATTCTTACGAAATGGAAATATTACTAAAACATCTGTAATAATACAAAAAAACCGTCCATTTAAATAAGTTCATTAGCTAGAGATTTCAAAATTTGCGACATTTTTTTTTTTTGATATTCGATACCTATGTATCGAAGCTAGTGATCTACGGTGAGATCTTCATATCGAAAACACGATTGCCGAATGTACCCCGATGCCGAAGGTGCCCTATCTTCCCTACTAACATCAGCACTTTTTGTGAAATTTTGCGGCCATTCGCTATATTTTAGGTTTTTGGTGCACCATTTACTTAAAATCGAACGAAAACTTATATGGGAGCTATATCTGAATCCGAACCGATTTCAACGAATCTTGCCACAGGTTAGGTTATACTAAATTAGTAGGGTTTGCAAAATTTTATGACAATCGACCATATTTTCGTTGCACCATTTACATAAAATCGGATGAAACCAGTAAGGAAAGTAGTAAAGTCGGACGGGGCCGACTATATGATACCCTTCACCACTATGTGTATATTAAACAGGACTATAAACATAAAATTGGATTAAAATAAAATATGTGATATTTATCTAAATATGAATCGACCTAGATCTATCCATAAACATGCCATTCGTTTGTTACAATGGGACAAAAGTATGTAAATCGACTTCAAACAAATATAAATAGGTCATCTGTTGTCCTATGTCTGTACTTCTAGAAAACGCAACTAAGTAATTCTATGCTCAATTTTATACGTTGTGCAAAATTTGATGTCAATCTGACTAACATGAGGAGTTTGATGTCCAATTTACTTGAAACCGGGCGAAAATATATATGGAAGCTCTATCCAAATATTAAGCGATTTCAAACAAACTTGTCACAGCTTAAGTTATACTAATTTCAGAACGTTTTGTTCCTATCAGCCTATTGGTTCCTTGGTGCGTCGATTACCTTAAATCGATTTATAATAAAAGGGAGCTATATCTAAATCTGGACCGATTTTCTCGAAACTTGGCAGACATCACTCTAGGCTCATTTCAGTACGTTATGCCAAATTTCGTGCAAATCGAAGGAAACATAGGGACTTTGGTGCACCATTTACATGTAATCGGACGACACTATATATGGGAGCTATATCTAAATCTGGAGCGATTTTCACGAAACTTGGTAGACATCATTCTAGGCTCTATTCGGTACGTTATCCAAATTTCGTGCAAATCGAATTATATATAGGGACTTTGGGGCACCATTTCCCATATATATGGGAGCTATATCTAAATCTGGACCGATTTTCACGAAACTTGGCAGACATCATTCTAGGCTCAATTCAGTACGTTATGCCAAGTTTCGTGCAAAAGAAAGATATATAGGGACTTTGGTGCACCATTTACATGTAATCGGACGAAGCTATATATGGGAGCTATATACAAATCTGGACCGATTTTCTCGAAACTTGGCAGACATCATTCTGGGCTCAATTAAGTACGTTATGCCAAATTTCGTGCAAATCGAATCATATATAGGGATTTTGGGGCACCATTTACATGAAATCGGACGAAACTATATATGGGAGCTATATCTAAATCTGGACCGATTTTCTCGAAATTTGGCAGACATCATTCTGGGCTCAATTAAGTACGTTATGCCAAATTTCGTGCAAATCGAAGGATATATAGGGACTTTGGTGCACCATTTATATGTAATCGGACGAAGCTATATATGGGAGCTATATCTAAATCTGGACCGATTTTCTCGAAACTTGGCAGACAACACTCTAGGCTTAATTCAGTACGTTATGCCAAATTTGGTGCAAATCAAAAGATATATAGGGACTTTGGGGCACCATTTACATGAAATCGGACGAAACTATATATGGGAGCTATATCTAAATCTGGACCGATTTTCACGAAAATTGGCAGACATCATTATAGGCCTAAATGATTATGCTGTACCAAATTTCGTGCAAATAAAAAGGTGTGTATTGGGACCGTTTACGTA